>NW_028139014.1:0-293738 GCF_964270905.1 Leucopleurus acutus
GAAGGGGTGAGGACCTGAAGTAGCACTGACGAATGGGGTCAGAAGCCCATGGGGTCAGAAGGCTGCAATGAGAAGCCTACTCACCACAACAAAGAATAGACCCCCGCTCGCCGAAACTAGAGAAAGCTCGCATACAGCAATGAAGACCCAATGCAGCCAAAAATAAATAAATAAAACATAAAGTATAGAATCTTAAAAAAGCAACAAAAAAATCGATAAAGAATATTACGAGAATAGAATCACAGGCCAGTTTCTCCTTTGAACATGCATGCAAAATGTGTAAAGAGAAGCACAAACTGTATCCATGGTATGTAAAACAATCATATATCAGAATCAAAGTAGCTTTATTCTGGCAATGCAAGGTTGCTTTAATGTCCAAACATGAAAGTGATCCCAGGAATGAATTAGAGTGGGGAAAGAAGTCATTTAAAACTGAAATCTTGGGACTTCCCTGGTGGTCCAGTATTTAGAACATGAAGCTTTCACTGCTGGGGCCCTGGGGTCCAATCCCAGGTCAGGGAACTAAGATCCTGCAAGACATGAGGCAGGGCCCCGAAAAAAACAAAGAAAGGAAAGAAAGAAGTCTTAACCAGGAGACGCACAAGATCGAATAAACATAACAGATAACACCTTATGAAAAGTAGGTGAAGATTATGGAATATTCTAAAATTTAAAACAAAAAGAAAGTTTTAAAGATTCAAAAGGATGTGACAAATATTGTACATAGGCAAAAATGAAATGAAATAAAACATACAAATGATGGGAACCCAAAATTCCAGATGCCCAAGTCCTGTCTCTGAAGAGTCTCATTCAATGGGTTCAGGATTTCCTCTATATTTAAAAACCTGCAGGTGATTCTGGTATGATTCACAGACACAATGTAAAGCTTCTCTTTTACAGGAAAGAATGCCAGATTATTTTGTTATCTTATAGTTATACTAACAGGTTGTACTATTGACGGATAAGTCTGCTGTCAAAATGCACCCCCACTAGGGGTAAAAAAGGAACTAGTAGTCTCTACTGCTACTTGGTGGCAGCATGCATGTATTGCAAGGGCAATTATTGTAGCAGTCCAAATTAGTGGAACATTTTAGAATTGGAAGACTATATACAGATCATCTAGTCAAGGTTCCAACTATTAAAGTTGTGAAAACTAAGGCCCATATAAATGACATGATTTATCTCCAAAGAGCATTAGTGAAAGTATGAAATAAAAAATATCTCTGAACTTTTAATTTAGTGCCGTTTTTATTAATCTCAAGTATTAGCTTAAACTTGAGTGTGCTCACGTTTACTGGTTGCGTGCCTTTTAGTAAGTTACTAAAACACTTTTCTTAAAAATAGACGTATTTATTTATTTATCTTTGGCTGCCTAGGCTCTTCGTTGCTGTGCGCGGGCTTTCTCTAGTTGCGGTGAGCGGGGGCTACTCTTTGTTGCAGTACGCGGGCTTCTCATTGTGGTGGCTTCTCGTTGTTGCTGAGCACGGGGTCTAGGTGCGTGGGCTTCAGTAGCTGTGGTTCACGGGCTCTAGCACGCAGGCTCAGTAGTTGTGGCACATGGTCTTAGTTGCTCCGTGGCATGTGGGATCTTCCCGGACCAGGGCTCAAACGTGTGTCCCGTGCACTGGCAGGTGGATCCTTAACCACCGCGCCAACAGGGAAGCCCTACTAATACACTTTTAACTTTGCTTTTCACGTATGTAAAACGGTGAGCCTTGACTGATATAGAATATGAGATAACCCAGCACTGTTCTTAACACATATATGTAGTTAAAATTTTTTGGCTCTCATCCCACTTAAACAGCCTCTATCCCCTTAATAATGAATGTGTCTTTCAGCTAGCAGAGCGCCCCAGAGCTGACCACATTCTGGCAAGAGATATAGGATTCTTTTTCTTACTGGGGGTTCTTTATACCTGATATTTGAAGCGCACTTAAACTTGAACAACTCTTGTTTATACTGTATTAATGGATTTGATGGATGAATTTTAGAAAGTAATATGCAGGAATTGAGCTGCCTTACTCTCAAGAAATATAATTCGATAGTGGTGGCTAGAACGATAAACAGTGTTTGGACAGGGAGTCCATATTGGATGTGAACTTCCTGTACTCCCATTCGTCTATTAAGAATAAATGGAATCCTTTCAAAATGTGTTCTAAAGGGCAGTTATTTCTTTCTGCCTCATTTAAGTTACCTGCAAGAAAAAGACAATCTCCTGCATCCTTGTTTAATAGGCTTTTAACATAAAGCAGATAATTTTTTGCAACATTTCCCAAACTTTTCGTTATCCAATTGGCTGAGGCTTCTCAACGATTATCATTTCACAACAATATCTCCATCTTCAGCTTCTTTCAATGAATTGGCCTAATAGATGTGCCATTAAAACAGAGCTTCACTCTCAACGTAGTTTTAATTTTGTATTCAAAGGGTATGAAGGATTCAGCCATAACAGTGAGTGGATTTCTGATACATGCTACATGATGGATGCAACTAATTGAAAGGAGTCAGGCATGAAAGGCTACATATTGTATGGTTCCATTTATATGAAATGTCCAGCAGTGGCAAATCCATACACACAGAAAAGATTCTACATTAGTGGTTGCCAGGGGTTTGGAAGAGAGGGAAATAGGGAATGACTCCTTAAAATGGGTGTAGGTTTCCTCTTGGTTGATGAAAATGTTTTGCAGCTAGGCAGTGGTGATAGTTGCACAACATTGTGACAGTAGTAAATTCCACTGAATGGTACGGTGAATTGTAAAATGATCCAAATGGTGGATTTTGTGTTATGTTCCTTTTACTACAATAAAAAGGAGAAAGAATTCGGGAAAGACTTAGAGTTTGGGCAACTAAGGTGAACTGGTCAAGAAAAAGACAGCTCTATTGTTCAGTTTTCTCTCAGCTCTCCCAGTGCATTAATCCTCAGCCAAAAGTAGCCTGAACTTGTAGATGATAGTCATTCAACACAGTCCAGGGAAAAGTAAATAAAATAAAACCCAACTCTTCTTCTTTAGCACATGTAGGAAAGGTTAGCTTGCTGCTCAGCCACGTGGACATTCATGAAGACGTTTCACTTTAGGTGTCCTCTACTTCAGTACTTTACTCACTTGAGCTCATTCGCACATGTAGGCAACAGCATTCCTTAATTCGATGGAATCTGCAGCACTGGTTGTGATCGGTCTCATGGAAAGAAAAGGAAAGGTGGCGCGGAAGCCAAGGGAAGAGATTCTCAAGACAGAGACGTTGTTTAAGATCTGACTCGGCTTGGCGGTCACAAAGATAAGGATTGAGAAGTAGTGCCCTGGACTTGTCAACGGAGAAATCATTGGGGGCTTCAAGGAGATCAGTTTCACGAGAGTAGTGGGGCAGAAACCAGACCGCAGTGTGGATGGGAGGGGAGAAATAGGGGGCAAGTCAAGAAATTGATGGCAAAGGGAAAGAAGGGAGGGGTGGATAGGAGGACAGGAGAATGGAATGGAGGAGAGCATTTCCTTGTGGCTCTTTAATATGGCTGGGAGGGGCCAACAGAGAAGGAGAGCGTGAAGATGTAGGAAGAGGGGGTGGCATCCCGAGCCCAAGGAGGACTGGCCCCTGTCTTCAGCTCCCACCAGCTGGATGTTCCCTCCCTCTAGCTTTCCACGTAGGCTGTGGAAGTTGCCCCTTGCCTCCTTGGATCAGCCACCCTTGATTCGTTCGTCCTTTTCTTATTTCTCAGCACATCTGGGTCATACGTTATGTGAAGACAAACAAATCACCACGGATGCTTAATTTTCTTGAAAAATCCCCAGGCAGGTACCATTTTGGAGACCTACATATTGTGCCTCAGCAAGCCAAAGTAGCCCATATTTCCTCTCTCATTGGGAGAGATTGCTGTTTCTTGGAGAACCTGATGAAGAGGGTGACTCGCACTTAGGAATAACGTTGCTTGAAAAGTGCAAAAGGTGAGGTAGTTTGGCTCTGAGGGGCCTCTGAGGCCTGAGACTTCCTGAGAGATGGCAGACTCACAGCTCCCATTTCCCTCTGACCCTGGGCTATGAGCTCATCAAATGAGATGGTAAATAAAGTCACTGACATGGTTTAAAGGATAATTTAGTTCTCTCTTGTTCACTCAAGCAAATTGAATGGGATTTGCATACAACATATGGATGAAATATCCATACGATGGGGCTTGACCATATCCTCATGGTTCCCCTTCCCTTTTCTACATCTGGCCCCTTTAGCTCTGCAGACTTAACCCCACACCATCAGTCCACCCAGTCGGTCCGCTGAACGTCTCTTGCTCCTTCGCATCTGGTCGTTGTCGTCACCTTGTTCTCCACTACCGCCTCCTGCGGTAGCTGTTAGGTCCAGGGAGGTTGGTTCACTGTGAGCAAGTAACTGTCAACTCCATGGACAGGTGGAAGTGACTTGGCAGCCGGGATTTGCCCATCCTGAGTTCATTATACCCATGAGGGTCAAGGAGAATGGGGATGCAGCTGGTCTGCAGAGCCCCGGCAGTTCTGAGACACATGCTCCTGGATCCACACGTTGCTCCATACCCAGCCTTGCCTTGCTTTGTTCTCTGTCTTGACTCCAGCCAGGTTTCTGCTCTCCTTGTCCCTTTGGGGAGGGAGGCCAGTACCAGCCCAGGTGTAGTCCCCCAAAGCTTCCTACTTCCAAGCGTTACGTAGGCTTGTACATCCCCTTGCTTGGGTTGCCCTGGCATTCGTGCCAACAAGTTGAGTGGTTTATGCCCTAGGCTCTCTCTTCTGGCAAGAATGTGCCTGAAAATCTCCATCTCTGGTTTGGTGGCCCCCAAAAATTCCCAGTCAGTTTTGGTGAGGGGACACTTGGTGACAGTGTTGTCTTTCGAAATGAGTAGTTCCGTTACCGACAATACTTTGCTCCCCATACATTATTTATAAGGTTTCCCTGTTTGTATGTGCAAACTATTTGTGTGTATATTTGGAGAAATACATTGTACAGCCCTCTTTTTTATTTCTTCCACACACCCTAGAGATGTCATAGAGGCAGTAAATATGTCCAACTTTTTGAGAAATTGGAACAATCAAGACTTACCTGTATGGAATGCTGTTAATGATGTCAATTCCTGCGACAGTACCTTTCATCTGACACACTTAGGGACTGTTAACAGATTAAAAGCAGTAAGAGACACGGATAGAGAGAATTTTCATTATCTTGTGCTCTGAAATCTTGGATTTTCATTGGTTTCAATGGGCCTGAAATTGTATTTTCTTTAGTAGGGACATAGAAGCCTCTAGCGGTATTCTTAATAAAGCAAGGTGAGTTATAAGCAATCATCTGATGGAGGGTAAATGTACCACAGTCCAGTTTAAGAAAAATACAATATAAAAGTCTTACCATGGTAGAAAATCTTTATATGATCTTTTGAAAAAACAAAGCTTCAAGAAACATAAAGACATGACACCATATTCAGTTTAAAGTCAGTGACTTGTAAGCAAGGCAAAGCAAAGACAGTCTGATTAAGACCGTTGCATTGTTCTGGCATTTTTTAGGTCTCACCCATTTCTGTGGCCTTTTTAGAACCTAAGCTTCTAGGGCACAGAGAACTTCATCTTGACGTAGGGCTGAGCAAATGCACGGAGCATTTCTCAATAAGTAGGCATTAAATTCTTAGTCCAGAAGGAGCCTTGAGATGCCCTCTCTTTACTCCTTGGTAGAACTGTTTTAACCATCCCCTGAAAACAGATTTTTTTCTTTAAATCTCAAAATTCAGAGATTCCACAATCAGAAGTTACTTCTCATTATTGCCTTGTGGTCTGCTGTGGGCATCTGTCGAATGGTGTGAACTCTGCGTGGGGAGCCTGGCCTACCCTCCAGGCCCACGGTTTGGGCTGTGGTGGTGCCATGCTGTGCTCAGGGGCCTTCTTTTTTGGAAGTCTGGGCTCCAGTGAGCCTTGGTCGTGTTCTTTTATGGAACCTTGGGTGCTAGACCACTCTGACCCTCAGTCTCATTTGCAGGTTCTGGGGAGGATTAAATGAGCTCATGGGATATCCAGGTGACTGAGGCAGAGTCGGCTCGGGATGAATCTTTGCTTCGTTTTCATTAGCTGCGGAGAAGACGATGACAGCTTGGTGCCTCTCCAACTTTAATATGGGTATGCCTCTCTTGGGGATCTTGTTAAATGCAGGCTGGTATTCAGTAGTTCTGGGTGGGGCCTGGATTCTGTGCTTCTAACAAGCTCCTAGGTGAGGGTGACGCTGAGGGCAAGGGTTTGGCACCTGTGTTTCTCCCTTTCTGGAAGAGCAGGATGTCTGCCCCACCCCCACCCCGAGAGGAGAAAACATCCGCAATGTGACTACTAGGAACCAGCTTCCCTCACATGCAAGGGTCCTGTACCACTGCTCCCAACCATTCCGTCTGAGGCGCAGCAAGCCAAAACACTGAAATGCTGAGGTTTGCAGCAAAGAGGAGGTTTATTCACAGGGCAGCCAAGCGAGGACGTGACGTGACAATAGGTCTCAAATCCGCCTCCCCAAAGGCAAGGGGCTTTGGGTATCTGTGGGATAAAGAATAAAGAAGCAGGGCAGTATGAGGCATGGGGAGCATGAGGAAAGGTGATTGGAAAAACGTGTGCTCATCATTGTTCTGAGCTGGCCTAACTAGGCTACAGGCCTCAGCACATTCTCAGGCTGGAGTTTTCGGCCCTCTGATGGCAGGAGGTCAAAAGGCACTTGCCCGGGTGGAAGATCGGTGGTCCTCTCCACTCTAAACCAGCTCAGCCTAACCAGGCACAGCTGATTCCAAGTTCCTGGAGGATCACGGGGCAAACATCTTATTGCTTATGCTACATGCTACTTGGAGGACGTGCAGGTGTTCAAGCTACCTTGATGAGTGAAGACCGGGATTTGACTAATCATGACACCTTGTTTCACCTCCAGGCGAGCAGAAGAGAGCTGTAGGCTGAGTCTGGCTCCTAGCACCTGGAATTGGAGGCAGGTGGTTTAAAAATGGGCTTTCCCACCCTCTGTGTGATATAAGGTAGATAGATTATTGAACCTTCCTGTGCCTGTTTCTCCACAAGCAGCATGGGGACACTCAGAGTCCCTCTCTTGGGGGCTGTTATGGGGGTTCAGTGAGATATAGATGCATGCACGGGCACACGGGAGACACCCAGTGTGTGTTCCCTTCGTGCTTATTTTTATTAGGACACCAGTATTGTTAGAACATTTCTGGTTTGGACAACAAATTAGATAGGTGGTCATTGCTATAGTTTATGCGAGAGCAATTCACATTGCCATTTGCAAAAAAGTAGTTGGTTGTCCAGTGGGGATTATAAACATCCGTTTAACATGAGCTACTGAACAGATAGTTCACACAGTAAGTACTTTATTTAAAATCAATTCTCTTTGTTTTCTTAAGCAATTGTTAACCCCCAATTTCGTGAGTACTACCAAGTAAGTCACTTGAAAATCATCTAGAGCAATCTATTTCACTTAGCAAGCCTAAAGCTATAGTTCAACCATTTTATTGACTGTTCTATGACAAAAATTACTCTAAACAGCTATTCCCTGGATAAGTAATCAGCTAAAGCTAGTTTGACTGACTAAATCGATTTACTGAGTTAATAAGCCAGTTGTTTTAGAATAGGTCGAATTCATATTTCTCATCCATTCTGCATTAAACTGTTTCCCATTCGTACATACCCACATTCCTACTTCTGTGCTGTAGGGCTTGGCTGAACTACACCTGCCTTCAGTGAAACTTTTCTCTCCTGCACAATTGGAGATAATTTTAGTCTCGTGACTCCCACGGGGTTACCTCTGTTGTGACACTTGACTCTTTGGTGGCATATTTTATTTGAAAAAGCCTTCCGTTACTCCGGGCACGTCAAACAGTAAATGCTTTCTCTTCGTAAACCTGCATAACAATTTTCTGAACTCTTCTGCTCTGGGCAAGATTCATCAGTACACCAGGCAAACATAGTGAAAGAGGAGACAGTACTTGTGTTGCATTCAATTGGGTCTTGATACCTAAGTGTGACTCTTAACCAAGGATTATGCAGTAGTTAAGGACACAGATTCAAGTTGTTTAGGGTGTGTCCTAAAGTGTCAGTGGCAGAATTTAAGTCTCTACTCTGGAAATTGTAGACCTGAGACAAACTACTTCCCTAAACGTCATTTCCTACGTCTGAGAAAGATAATAGTATCTACCTTGTCGTAGACTGAATAATACCATTGCCCCCAAATGTCCACATTCTACTCTCCAGAACCTGTGAATGTGACCTTAAATGGCAGAAGGCACTTTGCCAGTGGGATGAAAGTAATGGTTCTCAGATGGGAAGATTCTCCTGGACTACCTGGATGGGCCCAAATATAACCACTGGTGTTCTCGTAAGAGAGAGGCAGAGGGAATTTGTACTCCAAAGAGAATGTGATGACGAAGTTGGGGTTGCATTGATGTGGCCAGAAGTGAAGGAATGCTGGCGAGGAAACAAACAGATTCTCGCTTAGAGCCTCTAGAAGGAGGATGGATGGCCCTGTCGACTTCTGGTTTCAGCCCAGGGAAACTGGTTTTGGACCTCTGTCTTGCAGAACCATAAGAAAATAAGTGTGTTGTGTTAGAAGCAAGCACATTTGTAGTCATTTGTTACAGCAGCCATAGGGAACTAATGCCTACCTCATAGGAAGTAGTTCTCCAATTAAAATGTGTGACTGGAAACACACTTAGTGGCATGTGTGACACACACTAGTTATGCTACCGTAGGTCGTTCTTGGAAACTGAAGCCTTGGTTTTGAGAGATCATCAAAACCAGTACAATGGTTGCCATGTTTCTCCTTGTTCAGCCTGGTGACCAACCCGGTAGAGAGAGCTCCATCCTTTCCCACAGGACCCCAACTGTGGGTACGTAGAGGGAAGCGGTTATGTCTCCCTTAAGGCACCTTTTTCTTTTCCTTTCTACTTTTGTCTTCATTAATCTTCATCCAACTGACCTTTCTAAATTTTACAGAAAACAAAACCATTTCTCCATGGATTCAGATACTACCCCAAGTTAATATTCCAACCAAGTTCTTGTTCTTCCGGGTCTCATCACCAGAAATTGCTGAGCCTAACTCTACTCTAGTTTCTAGGATCACTCATTTTCTCATTTCTCCCTTCTCCTCTTAGTTCAGAGTCTTGTCAATTTAGTTCCTTCCCTAACCACAACTTATAGTACGGTGGCACAGCAAAGTGATGAAAGTCTAGACGGTCTGGTTTTAATCCCGGGTTTTGCCACCTACTTACTGTGTGGCATTAGGCAAGCTCTTCAACGTCTCTGGGCCTCAGTTGCCCCCAGAAGAGTGAACATTATGAATATTCCCTACATCTAGGGTTGCCATTATGAGGAATAAGTGAGTTAATATTTGGTAAGCCCTTAGAATAGTACTTGTTATAGTCTAAGCACTACAGTTGTGCTTGTTAATAATAATAAATGAAATTCCAAGCGTATAACTTACTCAACATTCTGTCATAACTTTGAAGTGTTGGTCTATCTGTTGGCTCACGTTGCAGGTAAATGAGTCGAGGCATGGGCTGAGGCATTGCTATCACTGGGTGGTGTGTTCCCAGAACTTGGAACAGCGGTGTGAAATGGGTAATGGTTCTATTGGAGACAGGGCAGACTGGAAAATGACAGCCTGGGAAGGAGGTGTGGTGTCCATAGCTTTGGTGTTAGAGGTGCTGCCTGCTGAAGCACCAGTGCCGGCCTAAGCCATAAATGGGGTGCTGGGGTAAAGAGGAGCAGGATGGAAGATGACAGCGTGGGAAGGAGGTGTGGTGTCCATAGGTTCGGGGTCTGACGGGCTTCCTGCTGAAGCACCGATGCCCGGCAGGGCCGTAAATGGGGTGCTGGGAAAAACAGGAGCAGAATGGAAGATGACAGCGTGTGAAGGTGGTGTGGTGTCCATAGGTTCGGGGTCTGACGTGCTTCCTGCTGAAGCACCGATGCCCGCCAGGGCCGTAAATGGGGTGGTCGGGAAAACAGGAGCAGAACGGAAGATGACAGCGTGTGAAGGTGGTGTGGTGTCCATAGGTTCGGGGTCTGACGGGCTTCCTGCTGAAGCACCGATGCCCGCCAGGGACATAAATGGGGTGGTCGGGAAAACAGGAGCAGAATGGAAGATGACAGCGTGTGAAGGTGGTGTGGTGTCCATAGGTTCGGGGTCTGACGTGCTTCCTGCTGAAGCACCGATGCCCGCCAGGGCCGTAAATGGGGTGGTCGGGAAAACAGGAGCAGAATGGAAGATGACAGCGTGTGAAGGTGGTGTGGTGTCCATAGGTTCGGGGTCTGACGTGCTTCCTGCTGAAGCACCGATGCCCACCAGGGCCGTAAATGGGGTGCTGGGGAAAACAGGAGCAGAATGGAAGAGGACAGCGTGTGAAGGAGGTGTGGTGTCCATAGCTTCCATATTAGAGGTACTGCCTGCCTTATCTGAGAGCAGAGAATGAAAGTGGGAGAGCCTCTTCCTAGATTCTAACTCCTCTGAATTTATAGCACTGGCTCTGCCTGGCTTTATGACATATCCATTGTACGTGTCACAGAGAAAGTGCAGGCGGGGCAGGGGGTGATGCAGGGGTCACATGCAAGCCCAGCTGCTGGCTTAACCCCGGCCCAAAGGCAAAGGGCAGGGCCCCTTCTGGACTTTCTAGTGGCTGGGACTTCTGGCTGTGGGTGGCAGGTGTTTGGCACCAGATGGGCCACCATGCGGAGACTGTTGGGGACTGTGGAAGCCTCCTCCAGAGCTCACCCTGCCTGGCGACTGGCTCTGCAGGCCCCTCAGCCCTGCGTATGTATCGGCCAGGCCTTCCCCACCACGGGGCCCAGAGGCCAGAGCCTGCTCAGACCTGAGGGCAGGAGGCAGCCAGAGCTTACCAGGGTGTGGGCCACCTCGTCCGCAGACCTCCCCAGCTCTTCTGCGAGACCTGGAGACAGGATCGCCTTCTCCAGGGCTGCTCAGCTGCCAGCATCACCATGAGCCAGGTGGCCAAGGTTTCTGAGCAGGAGATGCAGAGCCCTGATCCGACTGGATGCTGCAGCCCACGATGTCCCTTCCTGGCAGATAGGTTCTTTCTTCACTTCTGTTTTGAAATTTGGTAAAAGAACATTTAAACCTTGGCCTGTCCTTCAGGGTATATAGATGGTAGTGGCTTAGCCGGGATTCGATCCAAGCCTGTGTGATTCCAGAGCTTGTGCTCTGGACTGTGGTGCCTCCTTATCGTATATGCTTCATGTGTTACTTGTTTTTCTTTTTTTCTTGTAGTCCTTATGGTACTTAGCCCTAAGTGCCATACCTGTAACGAACAGCTACACTGCCCTGTAGGAGGTCTTCTTTTGTTCAACGCATGAATTGGTCATCCACCACACTGTGTTCTAATCTCAGAAGATACAGGTCAGGGAGCACCAGTTGTCAGCATGGCACCATTCCATATTTCTAACTGAGGCTTGAAGCCCGTATTTTCCCTTTGTCTAGTTTGAAGGATCCAGATATGTAAAGATGATATTCTAGATAAATCATGGTCTATCCTGAAAGAAATTCACCAGTGAATTGTTCCATATGGATTAGAAGCCAGCTTCTCTGGCCTTCCTGGAGTATATCCAGTAAGGCGTCTCATTCATGTCTAGAAAGCAAATATATCATTTATTGCAACTTCAGCGTGGAGCGATGTATTGGTATAAAGTACGATCAACACAATTTGGTCATTGTGAGTATGACAGCTGGGTCCACTCTTTACTACCCATATGTAACTCTAGGGATTCTTATGCCCAAGAGAGGAGACGTACTCTTGGCTGTCTAGGACAAGGGAAGCATGTGTTGTTATTCAGGAGCTGGAAGCTTCAGCATGACAGGTAGGAATTGAACAATCCTGGTCTACACATCACTTGACCTTGCTTAAAACTTGTTTCTTTGGCTTGCTTCATTGGAGTGTTTTCTCCCTCCTGGGGCTGACATTGTCTGTTATGTATCACGCATGTGACATGTAGAAGTTTCAGAACCCAAAATCATATAGATCAGTAAAAATGTATATATATATATAAACCTATTGAAACTCATACTGGGCATAATTCATATATTCCAAAATCAGTTTGACCCTCTGCTCTTGAGATTCTTTTTATGGTATGTCCCAGCAAATCTGGGCTTCCATCCCCAATAAATTTTGGGGTTGGAGGACACAAAAGCTTTTGCTCAGACCTAAATTCTGTCTGAAAACAAGGGAAATATTATAAGCCCTTTGTAACCTCTCCAAGAGCAGAAATGATTTACAGCTGTGGCATTGAACCATAATTCCTCGATCTCATTTGAGAAGAGTCCAGTTAGAAACAGTGTCTTGATTTTTGTTTCTTTTGTTTCTTCCCTGTTTTCTTGTCTTGCTTACCAACAATCCATTGTAATTCATGAGTTAGTATGGCAGCAGGCTGAGTGTTCCCTGGAGCTCATTAAATGAAGTGTTTTTCCTAAAATGACGTTTGTCTCCTTGTTTTCAGCCCCTCTTCTTTCCTCTGCCCTTTACTATAACCAGAGCTCAGCAAAAGCTGAGTGACTTTGTGCAGACCTTACTTAGGTTCAGCCTTTTTTTCTTCATTATTTCATTCATGGCTCCTCCATTTCATTGCTTGCCTTCTCGACATGTGTTGAAATCTTTCTGTGGTTGACGACTTCCAGAATATCTTGGCTTTTATTGGTTGATTAATTTTGGTATTTCTACAGTTTTATTTAGATATGGTTTCAGGAGGAACAGAAAGTAAATATATTTCCTAGTCTGCCATCTTGAGCTGAAAATCCCTGTGGATTTTAGCATCCAATGTTCCCATGGGAAAACACCCAACCATGGCCTTAATAGATGTAACACTCAAGATTTCAGCTTTTGTTGAGCAATCACTAAGGATTTCATATGTGGTCATTTCTAATGGGGAAATAATAACTATCTCATGACGTTGATTTGAGGATTAAATTAGATAATGAACATGAAAATGCTTTCTAAGATTTAAAAATCAGTCAAAATGTTTTTTGTTATTATTTGATTTGTTGCTATTTCAACTTCACTTGACAGTTGTTTATGACCTTGCGTATGTGAGAAAATGTCCTCTGGGTTATTTTTCTGAAAGCCAGAATGTATTTTTCAATAGCTCAATGGAACTGGCATCATTTGTGAAGGTTAAGGGTGAAGGGGTAAATGTTTCTTGACACCTATCACTTTACAGTGTTTTCAGGAACTAACTGACTCATGTATTCCTCTTCCAAATTTGGTTGAGGACCTCCTACCAGCCACATGCTTTACGTCAGGTGTTGGAAAGCATTTTCTGGATTTGAAATATCTTAGGCTTTGTGGGCCATATACAGTTTCTGTAGCTTCTCCTCCTCTTTCCTCTTCAACAAGCTTTCTAAACGTGAGAACCATTATTAGCTCACAGTCCCACAGATCCAGGCTGAGAGCCTGATTTGATTCGTGGGCATTATTTGCCAATTGCTGCTCTGCGTGTTCACTGAGGAGGGGGACCATGTTTGAGTAATCATTTCTTTGAATCAACTGTTGGTCTTCTGGGGCTTGTCCTTGCTCTCCTACAGTCTCTAATCAGCATGGCATCCAGAGAGATCTTGTTAAAACATAAGTCAGATCATGTCACTCAAATTTCTTCAGTGGCTTCTTCACAGAAAATGCAAAGTCCTCAGAGTGCCTCCACAGACCTAGAAATCTGGGCCTCTGTTTCCTCTCTGACTGTTTCGTTCTCCTCTCCAATTTGCTCGCTCTGTTTTCCACATGCTGACATCCTTTCTGCTCCTTGGATACTCCAAACCTACTCTTGCCTCATTGACTTTCTGCCGCACGCCAGCCGAAGAAAGAGGATTTCACCGCCCAGGGTCAGAAGGGAAGGGGTGAGGACCTGAAGTAGCACTGACGAATGGGGTCAGAAGCCCATGGGGTCAGAAGGCTGCAATGAGAAGCCTACTCACCGCAACAAAGAATAGACCCCCGCTCGCCGAAACTAGAGAAAGCTCGCATGCAGCAATGAAGACCCAATACAGCCAAAAATAAATAAATAAAACATAAAGTATAGAATCTTAAAAAAGCAACAAAAAATCTATAAAGAATATTACGAGAATAGAATCACAGGCCAGTTTCTCCTTTGAATATGCATGCAAAATGTGTAAAGAGAAGCACAAACTGTATCCATGGTATGTAAAACAATCATATATCAGAATCAAAGTAGCTTTATTCTGGCAATGCAAGGTTGCTTTAATGTCCAAACATGAAACTGATCCCAGGAATGAATTAGAGTGGGGAAAGAAGTCATTTAAAACTGAAATCTTGGGACTTCCCTGGTGGTCCAGTATTTAGAACATGACGCTTTCACTGCTGGGGCCCTGGGGTCCAATCCCAGGTCAGGGAACTAAGATCCTGCAAGACATGAGGCAGGGCCCCGAAAAAAACAAAAAAAGGAAAGAAAGAAGTCTTAACCAGGAGACGCACAAGATCGAATAAACATAACAGATAACACCTTATGAAAAGTAGGTGAAGATTATGGAATATTCTAACATTTAAAACAAAAAGAAAGTTTTAAAGATTCAAAAGGATGTGACAAATATTGTACATCGGCAAAAATGAAATGAAATAAAATATAAAAATGATGGGAACCCAAAATTCCAGATGCCCAAGTCCTGTCTCTGAAGAGTCTCATTCAATGGGTTCAGGATTTCCTCTGTATTTAAAAACCTGCAGGTGATTCTGGTATGATTCACAGACACAATGTAAAGCTTCTCTTTTACAGGAAAGAATGCCAGATTATTTTGTTATCTTATAGTTATACTAACAGGTTGTACTATTGACGGATAAGTCTGCTGTCAAAATGCACCCCCACTAGGGGTAAAAAAGGAACTAGTAGTCTCTACTGCTACTTGGTGGCAACATGCATGTATTGCAAGGGCAATTATTGTAACAGTCCAAATTAGTGGAACATTTTAGAATTGGAAGACTACATACAGATCATCTAGTCAAGCTTCCAACTATTAAAGTTGTGAAAACTAAGGCCCATATAAATGACATGATTTATCTCCAAAGAACATTAGTGAAAGTATGAAATAAAAAATATCTCTGAACTTTTAATTTAGTGCCGTTTTTATTAATCTCAAGTATTAGCTTAAACTTGAGTGTGACAGATTTGGGATTGAATTCTTGCTCACGTTTACTGGTTGCGTGCCTTTTAGTAAGTTACTAAAACACTTTTCTTAAAAATAGACGTATTTATTTATTTATCTTTGGCTGCCTAGGCTCTTCGTTGCTGTGCGCGGGCTTTCTCTAGTTGCGGTGAGCGGGGGCTACTCTTTGTTGCAGTACGCGGGCTTCTCATTGTGGTGGCTTCTCGTTGTTGCTGAGCACGGGGTCTAGGTGCGTGGGCTTCAGTAGCTGTGGTTCACGGGCTCTAGCACGCAGGCTCAGTAGTTGTGGCACATGGTCTTAGTTGCTCCGTGGCATGTGGGATCTTCCCGGACCAGGGCTCAAACGTGTGTCCCGTGCACTGGCAGGTGGATCCTTAACCACCGCGCCAACAGGGAAGCCCTACTAATACACTTTTAACTTTGCTTTTCACGTATGTAAAACGGTGAGCCTTGACTGATATAGAATATGAGATAACCCAGCACTGTTCTTAACACATATATGTAGTTAAAATTTTTTGGCTCTCATCCCACTTAAACAGCCTCTATCCCCTTAATAATGAATGTGTCTTTCAGCTAGCAGAGCGCCCCAGAGCTGACCACATTCTGGCAAGAGATATAGGATTCTTTTTCTTACTGGGGGTTCTTTATACCTGATATTTGAAGCGCACTTAAACTTGAACAACTCTTGTTTATACTGTATTAATGGATTTGATGGATGAATTTTAGAAAGTAATATGCAGGAATTGAGCTGCCTTACTCTCAAGAAATATAATTCGATAGTGGTGGCTAGAACGATAAACAGTGTTTGGACAGGGAGTCCATATTGGATGTGAACTTCCTGTACTCCCATTCGTCTATTAAGAATAAATGGAATCCTTTCAAAATGTGTTCTAAAGGGCAGTTATTTCTTTCTGCCTCATTTAAGTTACCTGCAAGAAAAAGACAATCTCCTGCATCCTTGTTTAATAGGCTTTTAACATAAAGCAGATAATTTTTTGCAACATTTCCCAAACTTTTCGTTATCCAATTGGCTGAGGCTTCTCAACGATTATCATTTCACAACAATATCTCCATCTTCAGCTTCTTTCAATGAATTGGCCTAATAGATGTGCCATTAAAACAGAGCTTCACTCTCAACGTAGTTTTAATTTTGTATTCAAAGGGTATGAAGGATTCAGCCATAACAGTGAGTGGATTTCTGATACATGCTACATGATGGATGCAACTAATTGAAAGGAGTCAGGCATGAAAGGCTACATATTGTATGGTTCCATTTATATGAAATGTCCAGCAGTGGCAAATCCATACACACAGAAAAGATTCTACATTAGTGGTTGCCAGGGGTTTGGAAGAGAGGGAAATAGGGAATGACTCCTTAAAATGGGTGTAGGTTTCCTCTTGGTTGATGAAAATGTTTTGCAGCTAGGCAGTGGTGATAGTTGCACAACATTGTGACAGTAGTAAATTCCACTGAATGGTACGGTGAATTGTAAAATGATCCAAATGGTGGATTTTGTGTTATGTTCCTTTTACTACAATAAAAAGGAGAAAGAATTCGGGAAAGACTTAGAGTTTGGGCAACTAAGGTGAACTGGTCAAGAAAAAGACAGCTCTATTGTTCAGTTTTCTCTCAGCTCTCCCAGTGCATTAATCCTCAGCCAAAAGTAGCCTGAACTTGTAGATGATAGTCATTCAACACAGTCCAGGGAAAAGTAAATAAAATAAAACCCAACTCTTCTTCTTTAGCACATGTAGGAAAGGTTAGCTTGCTGCTCAGCCACGTGGACATTCATGAAGACGTTTCACTTTAGGTGTCCTCTACTTCAGTACTTTACTCACTTGAGCTCATTCGCACATGTAGGCAACAGCATTCCTTAATTCGATGGAATCTGCAGCACTGGTTGTGATCGGTCTCATGGAAAGAAAAGGAAAGGTGGCGCGGAAGCCAAGGGAAGAGATTCTCAAGACAGAGACGTTGTTTAAGATCTGACTCGGCTTGGCGGTCACAAAGATAAGGATTGAGAAGTAGTGCCCTGGACTTGTCAACGGAGAAATCATTGGGGGCTTCAAGGAGATCAGTTTCACGAGAGTAGTGGGGCAGAAACCAGACCGCAGTGTGGATGGGAGGGGAGAAATAGGGGGCAAGTCAAGAAATTGATGGCAAAGGGAAAGAAGGGAGGGGTGGATAGGAGGACAGGAGAATGGAATGGAGGAGAGCATTTCCTTGTGGCTCTTTAATATGGCTGGGAGGGGCCAACAGAGAAGGAGAGCGTGAAGATGTAGGAAGAGGGGGTGGCATCCCGAGCCCAAGGAGGACTGGCCCCTGTCTTCAGCTCCCACCAGCTGGATGTTCCCTCCCTCTAGCTTTCCACGTAGGCTGTGGAAGTTGCCCCTTGCCTCCTTGGATCAGCCACCCTTGATTCGTTCGTCCTTTTCTTATTTCTCAGCACATCTGGGTCATACGTTATGTGAAGACAAACAAATCACCACGGATGCTTAATTTTCTTGAAAAATCCCCAGGCAGGTACCATTTTGGAGACCTACATATTGTGCCTCAGCAAGCCAAAGTAGCCCATATTTCCTCTCTCATTGGGAGAGATTGCTGTTTCTTGGAGAACCTGATGAAGAGGGTGACTCGCACTTAGGAATAACGTTGCTTGAAAAGTGCAAAAGGTGAGGTAGTTTGGCTCTGAGGGGCCTCTGAGGCCTGAGACTTCCTGAGAGATGGCAGACTCACAGCTCCCATTTCCCTCTGACCCTGGGCTATGAGCTCATCAAATGAGATGGTAAATAAAGTCACTGACATGGTTTAAAGGATAATTTAGTTCTCTCTTGTTCACTCAAGCAAATTGAATGGGATTTGCATACAACATATGGATGAAATATCCATACGATGGGGCTTGACCATATCCTCATGGTTCCCCTTCCCTTTTCTACATCTGGCCCCTTTAGCTCTGCAGACTTAACCCCACACCATCAGTCCACCCAGTCGGTCCGCTGAACGTCTTTTCCTCCTTCGCATCTGGTCGTTGTCGTCACCTTGTTCTCCACTACCGCCTCCTGCGGTAGCTGTTAGGTCCAGGGAGGTTGGTTCACTGTGAGCAAGTAACTGTCAACTCCATGGACAGGTGGAAGTGACTTGGCAGCCGGGATTTGCCCATCCTGAGTTCATTATACCCATGAGGGTCAAGGAGAATGGGGATGCAGCTGGTCTGCAGAGCCCCGGCAGTTCTGAGACACATGCTCCTGGATCCACACGTTGCTCCATACCCAGCCTTGCCTTGCTTTGTTCTCTGTCTTGACTCCAGCCAGGTTTCTGCTCTCCTTGTCCCTTTGGGGAGGGAGGCCAGTACCAGCCCAGGTGTAGTCCCCCAAAGCTTCCTACTTCCAAGCGTTACGTAGGCTTGTACATCCCCTTGCTTGGGTTGCCCTGGCATTCGTGCCAACAAGTTGAGTGGTTTATGCCCTAGGCTCTCTCTTCTGGCAAGAATGTGCCTGAAAATCTCCATCTCTGGTTTGGTGACCCCCAAAAATTCCCAGTCAGTTTTGGTGAGGGGACACTTGGTGACAGTGTTGTCTTTCGAAATGAGTAGTTCCGTTACCGACAATACTTTGCTCCCCATACATTATTTATAAGGTTTCCCTGTTTGTATGTGCAAACTATTTGTGTGTATATTTGGAGAAATACATTGTACAGCCCTCTTTTTTATTTCTTCCACACACCCTAGAGATGTCATAGAGGCAGTAAATATGTCCAACTTTTTGAGAAATTGGAACAATCAAGACTTACCTGTATGGAATGCTGTTAATGATGTCAATTCCTGCGACAGTACCTTTCATCTGACACACTTAGGGACTGTTAACAGATTAAAAGCAGTAAGAGACACGGATAGAGAGAATTTTCATTATCTTGTGCTCTGAAATCTTGGATTTTCATTGGTTTCAATGGGCCTGAAATTGTATTTTCTTTAGTAGGGACATAGAAGCCTCTAGCGGTATTCTTAATAAAGCAAGGTGAGTTATAAGCAATCATCTGATGGAGGGTAAATGTACCACAGTCCAGTTTAAGAAAAATACAATATAAAAGTCTTACCATGGAAGAAAATCTTTATATGATCTTTTGAAAAAACAAAGCTTCAAGAAACATAAAGACATGACACCATATTCAGTTTAAAGTCAGTGACTTGTAAGCAAGGCAAAGCAAAGACAGTCTGATTAAGACCGTTGCATTGTTCTGGCATTTTTTAGGTCTCACCCATTTCTGTGGCCTTTTTAGAACCTAAGCTTCTAGGGCACAGAGAACTTCATCTTGACGTAGGGCTGAGCAAATGCACGGAGCATTTCTCAATAAGTAGGCATTAAATTCTTAGTCCAGAAGGAGCCTTGAGATGCCCTCTCTTTACTCCTTGGTAGAACTGTTTTAACCATCCCCTGAAAACAGATTTTTTTCTTTAAATCTCAAAATTCAGAGATTCCACAATCAGAAGTTACTTCTCATTATTGCCTTGTGGTCTGCTGTGGGCATCTGTCGAATGGTGTGAACTCTGCGTGGGGAGCCTGGCCTACCCTCCAGGCCCACGGTTTGGGCTGTGGTGGTGCCATGCTGTGCTCAGGGGCCTTCTTTTTTGGAAGTCTGGGCTCCAGTGAGCCTTGGTCGTGTTCTTTTATGGAACCTTGGGTGCTAGACCACTCTGACCCTCAGTCTCATTTGCAGGTTCTGGGGAGGATTAAATGAGCTCATGGGATATCCAGGTGACTGAGGCAGAGTCGGCTCGGGATGAATCTTTGCTTCGTTTTCATTAGCTGCGGAGAAGACGATGACAGCTTGGTGCCTCTCCAACTTTAATATGGGTATGCCTCTCTTGGGGATCTTGTTAAATGCAGGCTGGTATTCAGTAGTTCTGGGTGGGGCCTGGATTCTGTGCTTCTAACAAGCTCCTAGGTGAGGGTGACGCTGAGGGCAAGGGTTTGGCACCTGTGTTTCTCCCTTTCTGGAAGAGCAGGATGTCTGCCCCACCCCCACCCCGAGAGGAGAAAACATCCGCAATGTGACTACTAGGAACCAGCTTCCCTCACATGCAAGGGTCCTGTACCACTGCTCCCAACCATTCCGTCTGAGGCGCAGCAAGCCAAAACACTGAAATGCTGAGGTTTGCAGCAAAGAGGAGGTTTATTCACAGGGCAGCCAAGCGAGGACGTGACGTGACAATAGGTCTCAAATCCGCCTCCCCAAAGGCAAGGGGCTTTGGGTATCTGTGGGATAAAGAATAAAGAAGCAGGGCAGTATGAGGCATGGGGAGCATGAGGAAAGGTGATTGGAAAAACGTGTGCTCATCATTGTTCTGAGCTGGCCTAACTAGGCTACAGGCCTCAGCACATTCTCAGGCTGGAGTTTTCAGCCCTCTGATGGCAGGAGGTCAAAAGGCACTTGCCCGGGTGGAAGATCGGTGGTCCTCTCCACTCTAAACCAGCTCAGCCTAACCAGGCACAGCTGATTCCAAGTTCCTGGAGGATCACGGGGCAAACATCTTATTGCTTATGCTACATGCTACTTGGAGGACGTGCAGGTGTTCAAGCTACCTTGATGAGTGAAGACCGGGATTTGACTAATCATGACACCTTGTTTCACCTCCAGGCGAGCAGAAGAGAGCTGTAGGCTGAGTCTGGCTCCTAGCACCTGGAATTGGAGGCAGGTGGTTTAAAAACGGGCTTTCCCACCCTCTGTGTGATATAAGGTAGATAGACTATTGAACCTTCCTGTGCCTGTTTCTCCACAAGCAGCATGGGGACACTCAGAGTCCCTCTCTTGGGGGCTGTTATGGGGGTTCAGTGAGATATAGATGCATGCACGGGCACACGGGAGACACCCAGTGTGTGTTCCCTTCGTGCTTATTTTTATTAGGACACCAGTATTGTTAGAACATTTCTGGTTTGGACAACAAATTAGATAGGTGGTCATTGCTATAGTTTATGCGAGAGCAATTCACATTGCCATTTGCAAAAAAGTAGTTGGTTGTCCAGTGGGGATTATAAACATCCGTTTAACATGAGCTACTGAACAGATAGTTCACACAGTAAGTACTTTATTTAAAATCAATTCTCTTTGTTTTCTTAAGCAATTGTTAACCCCCAATTTCGTGAGTACTACCAAGTAAGTCACTTGAAAATCATCTAGAGCAATCTATTTCACTTAGCAAGCCTAAAGCTATAGTTCAACCATTTTATTGACTGTTCTATGACAAAAATTACTCTAAACAGCTATTCCCTGGATAAGTAATCAGCTAAAGCTAGTTTGACTGACTAAATCGATTTACTGAGTTAATAAGCCAGTTGTTTTAGAATAGGTCGAATTCATATTTCTCATCCATTCTGCATTAAACTGTTTCCCATTCGTACATACCCACATTCCTACTTCTGTGCTGTAGGGCTTGGCTGAACTACACCTGCCTTCAGTGAAACTTTTCTCTCCTGCACAATTGGAGATAATTTTAGTCTCGTGACTCCCACGGGGTTACCTCTGTTGTGACACTTGACTCTTTGGTGGCATATTTTATTTGAAAAAGCCTTCCGTTACTCCGGGCACGTCAAACAGTAAATGCTTTCTCTTCGTAAACCTGCATAACAATTTTCTGAACTCTTCTGCTCTGGGCAAGATTCATCAGTACACCAGGCAAACATAGTGAAAGAGGAGACAGTACTTGTGTTGCATTCAATTGGGTCTTGATACCTAAGTGTGACTCTTAACCAAGGATTATGCAGTAGTTAAGGACACAGATTCAAGTTGTTTAGGGTGTGTCCTAAAGTGTCAGTGGCAGAATTTAAGTCTCTACTCTGGAAATTGTAGACCTGAGACAAACTACTTCCCTAAACGTCATTTCCTACGTCTGAGAAAGATAATAGTATCTACCTTGTCGTAGACTGAATAATACCATTGCCCCCAAATGTCCACATTCTACTCTCCAGAACCTGTGAATGTGACCTTAAATGGCAGAAGGCACTTTGCCAGTGGGATGAAAGTAATGGTTCTCAGATGGGAAGATTCTCCTGGACTACCTGGATGGGCCCAAATATAACCACTGGTGTTCTCGTAAGAGAGAGGCAGAGGGAATTTGTACTCCAAAGAGAATGTGATGACGAAGTTGGGGTTGCATTGATGTGGCCAGAAGTGAAGGAATGCTGGCGAGGAAACAAACAGATTCTCGCTTAGAGCCTCTAGAAGGAGGATGGATGGCCCTGTCGACTTCTGGTTTCAGCCCAGGGAAACTGGTTTTGGACCTCTGTCTTGCAGAACCATAAGAAAATAAGTGTGTTGTGTTAGAAGCAAGCACATTTGTAGTCATTTGTTACAGCAGCCATAGGGAACTAATGCCTACCTCATAGGAAGTAGTTCTCCAATTAAAATGTGTGACTGGAAACACACTTAGTGGCATGTGTGACACACACTAGTTATGCTACCGTAGGTCGTTCTTGGAAACTGAAGCCTTGGTTTTGAGAGATCATCAAAACCAGTACAATGGTTGCCATGTTTCTCCTTGTTCAGCCTGGTGACCAACCCGGTAGAGAGAGCTCCATCCTTTCCCACAGGACCCCAACTGTGGGTACGTAGAGGGAAGCGGTTATGTCTCCCTTAAGGCACCTTTTTCTTTTCCTTTCTACTTTTGTCTTCATTAATCTTCATCCAACTGACCTTTCTAAATTTTACAGAAAACAAAACCATTTCTCCATGGATTCAGATACTACCCCAAGTTAATATTCCAACCAAGTTCTTGTTCTTCCGGGTCTCATCACCAGAAATTGCTGAGCCTAACTCTACTCTAGTTTCTAGGATCACTCATTTTCTCATTTCTCCCTTCTCCTCTTAGTTCAGAGTCTTGTCAATTTAGTTCCTTCCCTAACCACAACTTATAGTACGGTGGCACAGCAAAGTGATGAAAGTCTAGACGGTCTGGTTTTAATCCCGGGTTTTGCCACCTACTTACTGTGTGGCATTAGGCAAGCTCTTCAACGTCTCTGGGCCTCAGTTGCCCCCAGAAGAGTGAACATTATGAATATTCCCTACATCTAGGGTTGCCATTATGAGGAATAAGTGAGTTAATATTTGGTAAGCCCTTAGAATAGTACTTGTTATAGTCTAAGCACTACAGTTGTGCTTGTTAATAATAATAAATGAAATTCCAAGCGTATAACTTACTCAACATTCTGTCATAACTTTGAAGTGTTGGTCTATCTGTTGGCTCACGTTGCAGGTAAATGAGTCGAGGCATGGGCTGAGGCATTGCTATCACTGGGTGGTGTGTTCCCAGAACTTGGAACAGCGGTGTGAAATGGGTAGTGGTTCTATTGGAGACAGGGCAGACTGGAAAATGACAGCCTGGGAAGGAGGTGTGGTGTCCATAGCTTTGGTGTTAGAGGTGCTGCCTGCTGAAGCACCAGTGCCGGCCTAAGCCATAAATGGGGTGCTGGGGTAAAGAGGAGCAGGATGGAAGATGACAGCGTGGGAAGGAGGTGTGGTGTCCATAGGTTCGGGGTCTGACGGGCTTCCTGCTGAAGCACCGATGCCCGGCAGGGCCGTAAATGGGGTGCTGGGAAAAACAGGAGCAGAATGGAAGATGACAGCGTGTGAAGGTGGTGTGGTGTCCATAGGTTCGGGGTCTGACGTGCTTCCTGCTGAAGCACCGATGCCCGCCAGGGCCGTAAATGGGGTGGTCGGGAAAACAGGAGCAGAACGGAAGATGACAGCGTGTGAAGGTGGTGTGGTGTCCATAGGTTCGGGGTCTGACGGGCTTCCTGCTGAAGCACCGATGCCCGCCAGGGACATAAATGGGGTGGTCGGGAAAACAGGAGCAGAATGGAAGATGACAGCGTGTGAAGGTGGTGTGGTGTCCATAGGTTCGGGGTCTGACGTGCTTCCTGCTGAAGCACCGATGCCCGCCAGGGCCGTAAATGGGGTGGTCGGGAAAACAGGAGCAGAATGGAAGATGACAGCGTGTGAAGGTGGTGTGGTGTCCATAGGTTCGGGGTCTGACGTGCTTCCTGCTGAAGCACCGATGCCCACCAGGGCCGTAAATGGGGTGCTGGGGAAAACAGGAGCAGAATGGAAGAGGACAGCGTGTGAAGGAGGTGTGGTGTCCATAGCTTCCATATTAGAGGTACTGCCTGCCTTATCTGAGAGCAGAGAATGAAAGTGGGAGAGCCTCTTCCTAGATTCTAACTCCTCTGAATTTATAGCACTGGCTCTGCCTGGCTTTATGACATATCCATTGTACGTGTCACAGAGAAAGTGCAGGCGGGGCAGGGGGTGATGCAGGGGTCACATGCAAGCCCAGCTGCTGGCTTAACCCCGGCCCAAAGGCAAAGGGCAGGGCCCCTTCTGGACTTTCTAGTGGCTGGGACTTCTGGCTGTGGGTGGCAGGTGTTTGGCACCAGATGGGCCACCATGCGGAGACTGTTGGGGACTGTGGAAGCCTCCTCCAGAGCTCACCCTGCCTGGCGACTGGCTCTGCAGGCCCCTCAGCCCTGCGTATGTATCGGCCAGGCCTTCCCCACCACGGGGCCCAGAGGCCAGAGCCTGCTCAGACCTGAGGGCAGGAGGCAGCCAGAGCTTACCAGGGTGTGGGCCACCTCGTCCGCAGACCTCCCCAGCTCTTCTGCGAGACCTGGAGACAGGATCGCCTTCTCCAGGGCTGCTCAGCTGCCAGCATCACCATGAGCCAGGTGGCCAAGGTTTCTGAGCAGGAGATGCAGAGCCCTGATCCGACTGGATGCTGCAGCCCACGATGTCCCTTCCTGGCAGATAGGTTCTTTCTTCACTTCTGTTTTGAAATTTGGTAAAAGAACATTTAAACCTTGGCCTGTCCTTCAGGGTATATAGATGGTAGTGGCTTAGCCGGGATTCGATCCAAGCCTGTGTGATTCCAGAGCTTGTGCTCTGGACTGTGGTGCCTCCTTATCGTATATGCTTCATGTGTTACTTGTTTTTCTTTTTTTCTTGTAGTCCTTATGGTACTTAGCCCTAAGTGCCATACCTGTAACGAACAGCTACACTGCCCTGTAGGAGGTCTTCTTTTGTTCAACGCATGAATTGGTCATCCACCACACTGTGTTCTAATCTCAGAAGATACAGGTCAGGGAGCACCAGTTGTCAGCATGGCACCATTCCATATTTCTAACTGAGGCTTGAAGCCCGTATTTTCCCTTTGTCTAGTTTGAAGGATCCAGATATGTAAAGATGATATTCTAGATAAATCATGGTCTATCCTGAAAGAAATTCACCAGTGAATTGTTCCATATGGATTAGAAGCCAGCTTCTCTGGCCTTCCTGGATTATATCCAGTAAGGCGTCTCATTCATGTCTAGAAAGCAAATATATCATTTATTGCAACTTCAGCGTGGAGCGATGTATTGGTATAAAGTACGATCAACACAATTTGGTCATTGTGAGTATGACAGCTGGGTCCACTCTTTACTACCCATATGTAACTCTAGGGATTCTTATGCCCAAGAGAGGAGACGTACTCTTGGCTGTCTAGGACAAGGGAAGCATGTGTTGTTATTCAGGAGCTGGAAGCTTCAGCATGACAGGTAGGAATTGAACAATCCTGGTCTACACATCACTTGACCTTGCTTAAAACTTGTTTCTTTGGCTTGCTTCATTGGAGTGTTTTCTCCCTCCTGGGGCTGACATTGTCTGTTATGTATCACGCATGTGACATGTAGAAGTTTCAGAACCCAAAATCATATAGATCAGTAAAAATGTATATATATATATAAACCTATTGAAACTCATACTGGGCATAATTCATATATTCCAAAATCAGTTTGACCCTCTGCTCTTGAGATTCTTTTTATGGTATGTCCCAGCAAATCTGGGCTTCCATCCCCAATAAATTTTGGGGTTGGAGGACACAAAAGCTTTTGCTCAGACCTAAATTCTGTCTGAAAACAAGGGAAATATTATAAGCCCTTTGTAACCTCTCCAAGAGCAGAAATGATTTACAGCTGTGGCATTGAACCATAATTCCTCGATCTCATTTGAGAAGAGTCCAGTTAGAAACAGTGTCTTGATTTTTGTTTCTTTTGTTTCTTCCCTGTTTTCTTGTCTTGCTTACCAACAATCCATTGTAATTCATGAGTTAGTATGGCAGCAGGCTGAGTGTTCCCTGGAGCTCATTAAATGAAGTGTTTTTCCTAAAATGACGTTTGTCTCCTTGTTTTCAGCCCCTCTTCTTTCCTCTGCCCTTTACTATAACCAGAGCTCAGCAAAAGCTGAGTGACTTTGTGCAGACCTTACTTAGGCTCAGCCTTTTTTTCTTCATTATTTTATTCATGGCTCCTCCATTTCATTGCTTGCCTTCTCGACATGTGTTGAAATCTTTCTGTGGTTGATGACTTCCAGAATATCTTGGCTTTTATTGGTTGATTAATTTTGGTATTTCTACAGTTTTATTTAGATATGGTTTCAGGAGGAACAGAAAGTAAATATATTTCCTAGTCTGCCATCTTGAGCTGAAAATCCCTGTGGATTTTAGCATCCAATGTTCCCATGGGAAAACACCCAACCATGGCCTTAATAGATGTAACACTCAAGATTTCAGCTTTTGTTGAGCAATCACTAAGGATTTCATATGTGGTCATTTCTAATGGGGAAATAATAACTATCTCATGACGTTGATTTGAGGATTAAATTAGATAATGAACATGAAAATGCTTTCTAAGATTTAAATATCAGTCAAAATGTTTTTTGTTATTATTTGATTTGTTGCTATTTCAACTTCACTTGACAGTTGTTTATGACCTTGCGTATGTGAGAAAATGTCCTCTGGGTTATTTTTCTGAAAACCAGAATGTATTTTTCAATAGCTCAATGGAACTGGCATCATTTGTGAAGGTTAAGGGTGAAGGGGTAAATGTTTCTTGACACCTATCACTTTACAGTGTTTTCAGGAACTAACTGACTCATGTATTCCTCTTCCAAATTTGGTTGAGGACCTCCTACCAGCCACATGCTTTACGTCAGGTGTTGGAAAGCATTTTCTGGATTTGAAATATCTTAGGCTTTGTGGGCCATATACAGTTTCTGTAGCTTCTCCTCCTCTTTCCTCTTCAACAAGCTTTCTAAACGTGAGAACCATTATTAGCTCACAGTCCCACAGATCCAGGCTGAGAGCCTGATTTGATTCGTGGCCATTATTTGCCAATTGCTGCTCTGCGTGTTCACTGAGGAGGGGGACCATGTTTGAGTAATCATTTCTTTGAATCAACTGTTGGTCTTCTGGGGCTTGTCCTTGCTCTCCTACAGTCTCTAATCAGCGTGGCATCCAGAGAGATCTTGTTAAAACATAAGTCAGATCATGTCACTCAAATTTCTTCAGTGGCTTCTTCACAGAAAATGCAAAGTCCTCAGAGTGCCTCCACAGACCTAGAAATCTGGGCCTCTGTTTCCTCTCTGACTGTTTCGTTCTCCTCTCCAATTTGCTCGCTCTGTTTTCCACACGCTGACATCCTTTCTGCTCCTTGGATACTCCAAACCTACTCTTGCCTCATTGACTTTCTGCCGCACGCCAGCCGCAGAAAGAGGATTTCACCGCCCAGGGTCAGAAGGGAAGGGGTGAGGACCTGAAGTAGCACTGACGAATGGGGTCAGAAGCCCATGGGGTCAGAAGGCTGCAATGAGAAGCCTACTCACCACAACAAAGAATAGACCCCCGCTCGCCGAAACTAGAGAAAGCTCGCATACAGCAATGAAGACCCAATGCAGCCAAAAATAAATAAATAAAACATAAAGTATAGAATCTTAAAAAAGCAACAAAAAAATCGATAAAGAATATTACGAGAATAGAATCACAGGCCAGTTTCTCCTTTGAACATGCATGCAAAATGTGTAAAGAGAAGCACAAACTGTATCCATGGTATGTAAAACAATCATATATCAGAATCAAAGTAGCTTTATTCTGGCAATGCAAGGTTGCTTTAATGTCCAAACATGAAAGTGATCCCAGGAATGAATTAGAGTGGGGAAAGAAGTCATTTAAAACTGAAATCTTGGGACTTCCCTGGTGGTCCAGTATTTAGAACATGAAGCTTTCACTGCTGGGGCCCTGGGGTCCAATCCCAGGTCAGGGAACTAAGATCCTGCAAGACATGAGGCAGGGCCCCGAAAAAAACAAAGAAAGGAAAGAAAGAAGTCTTAACCAGGAGACGCACAAGATCGAATAAACATAACAGATAACACCTTATGAAAAGTAGGTGAAGATTATGGAATATTCTAAAATTTAAAACAAAAAGAAAGTTTTAAAGATTCAAAAGGATGTGACAAATATTGTACATAGGCAAAAATGAAATGAAATAAAACATACAAATGATGGGAACCCAAAATTCCAGATGCCCAAGTCCTGTCTCTGAAGAGTCTCATTCAATGGGTTCAGGATTTCCTCTATATTTAAAAACCTGCAGGTGATTCTGGTATGATTCACAGACACAATGTAAAGCTTCTCTTTTACAGGAAAGAATGCCAGATTATTTTGTTATCTTATAGTTATACTAACAGGTTGTACTATTGACGGATAAGTCTGCTGTCAAAATGCACCCCCACTAGGGGTAAAAAAGGAACTAGTAGTCTCTACTGCTACTTGGTGGCAGCATGCATGTATTGCAAGGACAATTATTGTAGCAGTCCAAATTAGTGGAACATTTTAGAATTGGAAGACTATATACAGATCATCTAGTCAAGGTTCCAACTATTAAAGTTGTGAAAACTAAGGCCCATATAAATGACATGATTTATCTCCAAAGAGCATTAGTGAAAGTATGAAATAAAAAATATCTCTGAACTTTTAATTTAGTGCCGTTTTTATTAATCTCAAGTATTAGCTTAAACTTGAGTGTGCTCACGTTTACTGGTTGCGTGCCTTTTAGTAAGTTACTAAAACACTTTTCTTAAAAATAGACGTATTTATTTATTTATCTTTGGCTGCCTAGGCTCTTCGTTGCTGTGCGCGGGCTTTCTCTAGTTGCGGTGAGCGGGGGCTACTCTTTGTTGCAGTACGCGGGCTTCTCATTGTGGTGGCTTCTCGTTGTTGCTGAGCACGGGGTCTAGGTGCGTGGGCTTCAGTAGCTGTGGTTCACGGGCTCTAGCACGCAGGCTCAGTAGTTGTGGCACATGGTCTTAGTTGCTCCGTGGCATGTGGGATCTTCCCGGACCAGGGCTCAAACGTGTGTCCCGTGCACTGGCAGGTGGATCCTTAACCACCGCGCCAACAGGGAAGCCCTACTAATACACTTTTAACTTTGCTTTTCACGTATGTAAAACGGTGAGCCTTGACTGATATAGAATATGAGATAACCCAGCACTGTTCTTAACACATATATGTAGTTAAAATTTTTTGGCTCTCATCCCACTTAAACAGCCTCTATCCCCTTAATAATGAATGTGTCTTTCAGCTAGCAGAGCGCCCCAGAGCTGACCACATTCTGGCAAGAGATATAGGATTCTTTTTCTTACTGGGGGTTCTTTATACCTGATATTTGAAGCGCACTTAAACTTGAACAACTCTTGTTTATACTGTATTAATGGATTTGATGGATGAATTTTAGAAAGTAATATGCAGGAATTGAGCTGCCTTACTCTCAAGAAATATAATTCGATAGTGGTGGCTAGAACGATAAACAGTGTTTGGACAGGGAGTCCATATTGGATGTGAACTTCCTGTACTCCCATTCGTCTATTAAGAATAAATGGAATCCTTTCAAAATGTGTTCTAAAGGGCAGTTATTTCTTTCTGCCTCATTTAAGTTACCTGCAAGAAAAAGACAATCTCCTGCATCCTTGTTTAATAGGCTTTTAACATAAAGCAGATAATTTTTTGCAACATTTCCCAAACTTTTCGTTATCCAATTGGCTGAGGCTTCTCAACGATTATCATTTCACAACAATATCTCCATCTTCAGCTTCTTTCAATGAATTGGCCTAATAGATGTGCCATTAAAACAGAGCTTCACTCTCAACGTAGTTTTAATTTTGTATTCAAAGGGTATGAAGGATTCAGCCATAACAGTGAGTGGATTTCTGATACATGCTACATGATGGATGCAACTAATTGAAAGGAGTCAGGCATGAAAGGCTACATATTGTATGGTTCCATTTATATGAAATGTCCAGCAGTGGCAAATCCATACACACAGAAAAGATTCTACATTAGTGGTTGCCAGGGGTTTGGAAGAGAGGGAAATGGGGAATGACTCCTTAAAATGGGTGTAGGTTTCCTCTTGGTTGATGAAAATGTTTTGCAGCTAGGCAGTGGTGATAGTTGCACAACATTGTGACAGTAGTAAATTCCACTGAATGGTACGGTGAATTGTAAAATGATCCAAATGGTGGATTTTGTGTTATGTTCCTTTTACTACAATAAAAAGGAGAAAGAATTCGGGAAAGACTTAGAGTTTGGGCAACTAAGGTGAACTGGTCAAGAAAAAGACAGCTCTATTGTTCAGTTTTCTCTCAGCTCTCCCAGTGCATTAATCCTCAGCCAAAAGTAGCCTGAACTTGTAGATGATAGTCATTCAACACAGTCCAGGGAAAAGTAAATAAAATAAAACCCAACTCTTCTTCTTTAGCACATGTAGGAAAGGTTAGCTTGCTGCTCAGCCACGTGGACATTCATGAAGACGTTTCACTTTAGGTGTCCTCTACTTCAGTACTTTACTCACTTGAGCTCATTCGCACATGTAGGCAACAGCATTCCTTAATTCGATGGAATCTGCAGCACTGGTTGTGATCGGTCTCATGGAAAGAAAAGGAAAGGTGGCGCGGAAGCCAAGGGAAGAGATTCTCAAGACAGAGACGTTGTTTAAGATCTGACTCGGCTTGGCGGTCACAAAGATAAGGATTGAGAAGTAGTGCCCTGGACTTGTCAACGGAGAAATCATTGGGGGCTTCAAGGAGATCAGTTTCACGAGAGTAGTGGGGCAGAAACCAGACCGCAGTGTGGATGGGAGGGGAGAAATAGGGGGCAAGTCAAGAAATTGATGGCAAAGGGAAAGAAGGGAGGGGTGGATAGGAGGACAGGAGAATGGAATGGAGGAGAGCATTTCCTTGTGGCTCTTTAATATGGCTGGGAGGGGCCAACAGAGAAGGAGAGCGTGAAGATGTAGGAAGAGGGGGTGGCATCCCGAGCCCAAGGAGGACTGGCCCCTGTCTTCAGCTCCCACCAGCTGGATGTTCCCTCCCTCTAGCTTTCCACGTAGGCTGTGGAAGTTGCCCCTTGCCTCCTTGGATCAGCCACCCTTGATTCGTTCGTCCTTTTCTTATTTCTCAGCACATCTGGGTCATACGTTATGTGAAGACAAACAAATCACCACGGATGCTTAATTTTCTTGAAAAATCCCCAGGCAGGTACCATTTTGGAGACCTACATATTGTGCCTCAGCAAGCCAAAGTAGCCCATATTTCCTCTCTCATTGGGAGAGATTGCTGTTTCTTGGAGAACCTGATGAAGAGGGTGACTCGCACTTAGGAATAACGTTGCTTGAAAAGTGCAAAAGGTGAGGTAGTTTGGCTCTGAGGGGCCTCTGAGGCCTGAGACTTCCTGAGAGATGGCAGACTCACAGCTCCCATTTCCCTCTGACCCTGGGCTATGAGCTCATCAAATGAGATGGTAAATAAAGTCACTGACATGGTTTAAAGGATAATTTAGTTCTCTCTTGTTCACTCAAGCAAATTGAATGGGATTTGCATACAACATATGGATGAAATATCCATACGATGGGGCTTGACCATATCCTCATGGTTCCCCTTCCCTTTTCTACATCTGGCCCCTTTAGCTCTGCAGACTTAACCCCACACCATCAGTCCACCCAGTCGGTCCGCTGAACGTCTCTTGCTCCTTCGCATCTGGTCGTTGTCGTCACCTTGTTCTCCACTACCGCCTCCTGCGGTAGCTGTTAGGTCCAGGGAGGTTGGTTCACTGTGAGCAAGTAACTGTCAACTCCATGGACAGGTGGAAGTGACTTGGCAGCCGGGATTTGCCCATCCTGAGTTCATTATACCCATGAGGGTCAAGGAGAATGGGGATGCAGCTGGTCTGCAGAGCCCCGGCAGTTCTGAGACACATGCTCCTGGATCCACACGTTGCTCCATACCCAGCCTTGCCTTGCTTTGTTCTCTGTCTTGACTCCAGCCAGGTTTCTGCTCTCCTTGTCCCTTTGGGGAGGGAGGCCAGTACCAGCCCAGGTGTAGTCCCCCAAAGCTTCCTACTTCCAAGCGTTACGTAGGCTTGTACATCCCCTTGCTTGGGTTGCCCTGGCATTCGTGCCAACAAGTTGAGTGGTTTATGCCCTAGGCTCTCTCTTCTGGCAAGAATGTGCCTGAAAATCTCCATCTCTGGTTTGGTGGCCCCCAAAAATTCCCAGTCAGTTTTGGTGAGGGGACACTTGGTGACAGTGTTGTCTTTCGAAATGAGTAGTTCCGTTACCGACAATACTTTGCTCCCCATACATTATTTATAAGGTTTCCCTGTTTGTATGTGCAAACTATTTGTGTGTATATTTGGAGAAATACATTGTACAGCCCTCTTTTTTATTTCTTCCACACACCCTAGAGATGTCATAGAGGCAGTAAATATGTCCAACTTTTTGAGAAATTGGAACAATCAAGACTTACCTGTATGGAATGCTGTTAATGATGTCAATTCCTGCGACAGTACCTTTCATCTGACACACTTAGGGACTGTTAACAGATTAAAAGCAGTAAGAGACACGGATAGAGAGAATTTTCATTATCTTGTGCTCTGAAATCTTGGATTTTCATTGGTTTCAATGGGCCTGAAATTGTATTTTCTTTAGTAGGGACATAGAAGCCTCTAGCGGTATTCTTAATAAAGCAAGGTGAGTTATAAGCAATCATCTGATGGAGGGTAAATGTACCACAGTCCAGTTTAAGAAAAATACAATATAAAAGTCTTACCATGGTAGAAAATCTTTATATGATCTTTTGAAAAAACAAAGCTTCAAGAAACATAAAGACATGACACCATATTCAGTTTAAAGTCAGTGACTTGTAAGCAAGGCAAAGCAAAGACAGTCTGATTAAGACCGTTGCATTGTTCTGGCATTTTTTAGGTCTCACCCATTTCTGTGGCCTTTTTAGAACCTAAGCTTCTAGGGCACAGAGAACTTCATCTTGACGTAGGGCTGAGCAAATGCACGGAGCATTTCTCAATAAGTAGGCATTAAATTCTTAGTCCAGAAGGAGCCTTGAGATGCCCTCTCTTTACTCCTTGGTAGAACTGTTTTAACCATCCCCTGAAAACAGATTTTTTTCTTTAAATCTCAAAATTCAGAGATTCCACAATCAGAAGTTACTTCTCATTATTGCCTTGTGGTCTGCTGTGGGCATCTGTCGAATGGTGTGAACTCTGCGTGGGGAGCCTGGCCTACCCTCCAGGCCCACGGTTTGGGCTGTGGTGGTGCCATGCTGTGCTCAGGGGCCTTCTTTTTTGGAAGTCTGGGCTCCAGTGAGCCTTGGTCGTGTTCTTTTATGGAACCTTGGGTGCTAGACCACTCTGACCCTCAGTCTCATTTGCAGGTTCTGGGGAGGATTAAATGAGCTCATGGGATATCCAGGTGACTGAGGCAGAGTCGGCTCGGGATGAATCTTTGCTTCGTTTTCATTAGCTGCGGAGAAGACGATGACAGCTTGGTGCCTCTCCAACTTTAATATGGGTATGCCTCTCTTGGGGATCTTGTTAAATGCAGGCTGGTATTCAGTAGTTCTGGGTGGGGCCTGGATTCTGTGCTTCTAACAAGCTCCTAGGTGAGGGTGACGCTGAGGGCAAGGGTTTGGCACCTGTGTTTCTCCCTTTCTGGAAGAGCAGGATGTCTGCCCCACCCCCACCCCGAGAGGAGAAAACATCCGCAATGTGACTACTAGGAACCAGCTTCCCTCACATGCAAGGGTCCTGTACCACTGCTCCCAACCATTCCGTCTGAGGCGCAGCAAGCCAAAACACTGAAATGCTGAGGTTTGCAGCAAAGAGGAGGTTTATTCACAGGGCAGCCAAGCGAGGACGTGACGTGACAATAGGTCTCAAATCCGCCTCCCCAAAGGCAAGGGGCTTTGGGTATCTGTGGGATAAAGAATAAAGAAGCAGGGCAGTATGAGGCATGGGGAGCATGAGGAAAGGTGATTGGAAAAACGTGTGCTCATCATTGTTCTGAGCTGGCCTAACTAGGCTACAGGCCTCAGCACATTCTCAGGCTGGAGTTTTCGGCCCTCTGATGGCAGGAGGTCAAAAGGCACTTGCCCGGGTGGAAGATCGGTGGTCCTCTCCACTCTAAACCAGCTCAGCCTAACCAGGCACAGCTGATTCCAAGTTCCTGGAGGATCACGGGGCAAACATCTTATTGCTTATGCTACATGCTACTTGGAGGACGTGCAGGTGTTCAAGCTACCTTGATGAGTGAAGACCGGGATTTGACTAATCATGACACCTTGTTTCACCTCCAGGCGAGCAGAAGAGAGCTGTAGGCTGAGTCTGGCTCCTAGCACCTGGAATTGGAGGCAGGTGGTTTAAAAATGGGCTTTCCCACCCTCTGTGTGATATAAGGTAGATAGATTATTGAACCTTCCTGTGCCTGTTTCTCCACAAGCAGCATGGGGACACTCAGAGTCCCTCTCTTGGGGGCTGTTATGGGGGTTCAGTGAGATATAGATGCATGCACGGGCACACGGGAGACACCCAGTGTGTGTTCCCTTCGTGCTTATTTTTATTAGGACACCAGTATTGTTAGAACATTTCTGGTTTGGACAACAAATTAGATAGGTGGTCATTGCTATAGTTTATGCGAGAGCAATTCACATTGCCATTTGCAAAAAAGTAGTTGGTTGTCCAGTGGGGATTATAAACATCCGTTTAACATGAGCTACTGAACAGATAGTTCACACAGTAAGTACTTTATTTAAAATCAATTCTCTTTGTTTTCTTAAGCAATTGTTAACCCCCAATTTCGTGAGTACTACCAAGTAAGTCACTTGAAAATCATCTAGAGCAATCTATTTCACTTAGCAAGCCTAAAGCTATAGTTCAACCATTTTATTGACTGTTCTATGACAAAAATTACTCTAAACAGCTATTCCCTGGATAAGTAATCAGCTAAAGCTAGTTTGACTGACTAAATCGATTTACTGAGTTAATAAGCCAGTTGTTTTAGAATAGGTCGAATTCATATTTCTCATCCATTCTGCATTAAACTGTTTCCCATTCGTACATACCCACATTCCTACTTCTGTGCTGTAGGGCTTGGCTGAACTACACCTGCCTTCAGTGAAACTTTTCTCTCCTGCACAATTGGAGATAATTTTAGTCTCGTGACTCCCACGGGGTTACCTCTGTTGTGACACTTGACTCTTTGGTGGCATATTTTATTTGAAAAAGCCTTCCGTTACTCCGGGCACGTCAAACAGTAAATGCTTTCTCTTCGTAAACCTGCATAACAATTTTCTGAACTCTTCTGCTCTGGGCAAGATTCATCAGTACACCAGGCAAACATAGTGAAAGAGGAGACAGTACTTGTGTTGCATTCAATTGGGTCTTGATACCTAAGTGTGACTCTTAACCAAGGATTATGCAGTAGTTAAGGACACAGATTCAAGTTGTTTAGGGTGTGTCCTAAAGTGTCAGTGGCAGAATTTAAGTCTCTACTCTGGAAATTGTAGACCTGAGACAAACTACTTCCCTAAACGTCATTTCCTACGTCTGAGAAAGATAATAGTATCTACCTTGTCGTAGACTGAATAATACCATTGCCCCCAAATGTCCACATTCTACTCTCCAGAACCTGTGAATGTGACCTTAAATGGCAGAAGGCACTTTGCCAGTGGGATGAAAGTAATGGTTCTCAGATGGGAAGATTCTCCTGGACTACCTGGATGGGCCCAAATATAACCACTGGTGTTCTCGTAAGAGAGAGGCAGAGGGAATTTGTACTCCAAAGAGAATGTGATGACGAAGTTGGGGTTGCATTGATGTGGCCAGAAGTGAAGGAATGCTGGCGAGGAAACAAACAGATTCTCGCTTAGAGCCTCTAGAAGGAGGATGGATGGCCCTGTCGACTTCTGGTTTCAGCCCAGGGAAACTGGTTTTGGACCTCTGTCTTGCAGAACCATAAGAAAATAAGTGTGTTGTGTTAGAAGCAAGCACATTTGTAGTCATTTGTTACAGCAGCCATAGGGAACTAATGCCTACCTCATAGGAAGTAGTTCTCCAATTAAAATGTGTGACTGGAAACACACTTAGTGGCATGTGTGACACACACTAGTTATGCTACCGTAGGTCGTTCTTGGAAACTGAAGCCTTGGTTTTGAGAGATCATCAAAACCAGTACAATGGTTGCCATGTTTCTCCTTGTTCAGCCTGGTGACCAACCCGGTAGAGAGAGCTCCATCCTTTCCCACAGGACCCCAACTGTGGGTACGTAGAGGGAAGCGGTTATGTCTCCCTTAAGGCACCTTTTTCTTTTCCTTTCTACTTTTGTCTTCATTAATCTTCATCCAACTGACCTTTCTAAATTTTACAGAAAACAAAACCATTTCTCCATGGATTCAGATACTACCCCAAGTTAATATTCCAACCAAGTTCTTGTTCTTCCGGGTCTCATCACCAGAAATTGCTGAGCCTAACTCTACTCTAGTTTCTAGGATCACTCATTTTCTCATTTCTCCCTTCTCCTCTTAGTTCAGAGTCTTGTCAATTTAGTTCCTTCCCTAACCACAACTTATAGTACGGTGGCACAGCAAAGTGATGAAAGTCTAGACGGTCTGGTTTTAATCCCGGGTTTTGCCACCTACTTACTGTGTGGCATTAGGCAAGCTCTTCAACGTCTCTGGGCCTCAGTTGCCCCCAGAAGAGTGAACATTATGAATATTCCCTACATCTAGGGTTGCCATTATGAGGAATAAGTGAGTTAATATTTGGTAAGCCCTTAGAATAGTACTTGTTATAGTCTAAGCACTACAGTTGTGCTTGTTAATAATAATAAATGAAATTCCAAGCGTATAACTTACTCAACATTCTGTCATAACTTTGAAGTGTTGGTCTATCTGTTGGCTCACGTTGCAGGTAAATGAGTCGAGGCATGGGCTGAGGCATTGCTATCACTGGGTGGTGTGTTCCCAGAACTTGGAACAGCGGTGTGAAATGGGTAATGGTTCTATTGGAGACAGGGCAGACTGGAAAATGACAGCCTGGGAAGGAGGTGTGGTGTCCATAGCTTTGGTGTTAGAGGTGCTGCCTGCTGAAGCACCAGTGCCGGCCTAAGCCATAAATGGGGTGCTGGGGTAAAGAGGAGCAGGATGGAAGATGACAGCGTGGGAAGGAGGTGTGGTGTCCATAGGTTCGGGGTCTGACGGGCTTCCTGCTGAAGCACCGATGCCCGGCAGGGCCGTAAATGGGGTGCTGGGAAAAACAGGAGCAGAATGGAAGATGACAGCGTGTGAAGGTGGTGTGGTGTCCATAGGTTCGGGGTCTGACGTGCTTCCTGCTGAAGCACCGATGCCCGCCAGGGCCGTAAATGGGGTGGTCGGGAAAACAGGAGCAGAACGGAAGATGACAGCGTGTGAAGGTGGTGTGGTGTCCATAGGTTCGGGGTCTGACGGGCTTCCTGCTGAAGCACCGATGCCCGCCAGGGACATAAATGGGGTGGTCGGGAAAACAGGAGCAGAATGGAAGATGACAGCGTGTGAAGGTGGTGTGGTGTCCATAGGTTCGGGGTCTGACGTGCTTCCTGCTGAAGCACCGATGCCCGCCAGGGCCGTAAATGGGGTGGTCGGGAAAACAGGAGCAGAATGGAAGATGACAGCGTGTGAAGGTGGTGTGGTGTCCATAGGTTCGGGGTCTGACGTGCTTCCTGCTGAAGCACCGATGCCCACCAGGGCCGTAAATGGGGTGCTGGGGAAAACAGGAGCAGAATGGAAGAGGACAGCGTGTGAAGGAGGTGTGGTGTCCATAGCTTCCATATTAGAGGTACTGCCTGCCTTATCTGAGAGCAGAGAATGAAAGTGGGAGAGCCTCTTCCTAGATTCTAACTCCTCTGAATTTATAGCACTGGCTCTGCCTGGCTTTATGACATATCCATTGTACGTGTCACAGAGAAAGTGCAGGCGGGGCAGGGGGTGATGCAGGGGTCACATGCAAGCCCAGCTGCTGGCTTAACCCCGGCCCAAAGGCAAAGGGCAGGGCCCCTTCTGGACTTTCTAGTGGCTGGGACTTCTGGCTGTGGGTGGCAGGTGTTTGGCACCAGATGGGCCACCATGCGGAGACTGTTGGGGACTGTGGAAGCCTCCTCCAGAGCTCACCCTGCCTGGCGACTGGCTCTGCAGGCCCCTCAGCCCTGCGTATGTATCGGCCAGGCCTTCCCCACCACGGGGCCCAGAGGCCAGAGCCTGCTCAGACCTGAGGGCAGGAGGCAGCCAGAGCTTACCAGGGTGTGGGCCACCTCGTCCGCAGACCTCCCCAGCTCTTCTGCGAGACCTGGAGACAGGATCGCCTTCTCCAGGGCTGCTCAGCTGCCAGCATCACCATGAGCCAGGTGGCCAAGGTTTCTGAGCAGGAGATGCAGAGCCCTGATCCGACTGGATGCTGCAGCCCACGATGTCCCTTCCTGGCAGATAGGTTCTTTCTTCACTTCTGTTTTGAAATTTGGTAAAAGAACATTTAAACCTTGGCCTGTCCTTCAGGGTATATAGATGGTAGTGGCTTAGCCGGGATTCGATCCAAGCCTGTGTGATTCCAGAGCTTGTGCTCTGGACTGTGGTGCCTCCTTATCGTATATGCTTCATGTGTTACTTGTTTTTCTTTTTTTCTTGTAGTCCTTATGGTACTTAGCCCTAAGTGCCATACCTGTAACGAACAGCTACACTGCCCTGTAGGAGGTCTTCTTTTGTTCAACGCATGAATTGGTCATCCACCACACTGTGTTCTAATCTCAGAAGATACAGGTCAGGGAGCACCAGTTGTCAGCATGGCACCATTCCATATTTCTAACTGAGGCTTGAAGCCCGTATTTTCCCTTTGTCTAGTTTGAAGGATCCAGATATGTAAAGATGATATTCTAGATAAATCATGGTCTATCCTGAAAGAAATTCACCAGTGAATTGTTCCATATGGATTAGAAGCCAGCTTCTCTGGCCTTCCTGGATTATATCCAGTAAGGCGTCTCATTCATGTCTAGAAAGCAAATATATCATTTATTGCAACTTCAGCATGGAGCGATGTATTGGTATAAAGTACGATCAACACAATTTGGTCATTGTGAGTATGACAGCTGGGTCCACTCTTTACTACCCATATGTAACTCTAGGGATTCTTATGCCCAAGAGAGGAGACGTACTCTTGGCTGTCTAGGACAAGGGAAGCATGTGTTGTTATTCAGGAGCTGGAAGCTTCAGCATGACAGGTAGGAATTGAACAATCCTGGTCTACACATCACTTGACCTTGCTTAAAACTTGTTTCTTTGGCTTGCTTCATTGGAGTGTTTTCTCCCTCCTGGGGCTGACATTGTCTGTTATGTATCACGCATGTGACATGTAGAAGTTTCAGAACCCAAAATCATATAGATCAGTAAAAATGTATATATATATATAAACCTATTGAAACTCATACTGGGCATAATTCATATATTCCAAAATCAGTTTGACCCTCTGCTCTTGAGATTCTTTTTATGGTATGTCCCAGCAAATCTGGGCTTCCATCCCCAATAAATTTTGGGGTTGGAGGACACAAAAGCTTTTGCTCAGACCTAAATTCTGTCTGAAAACAAGGGAAATATTATAAGCCCTTTGTAACCTCTCCAAGAGCAGAAATGATTTACAGCTGTGGCATTGAACCATAATTCCTCGATCTCATTTGAGAAGAGTCCAGTTAGAAACAGTGTCTTGATTTTTGTTTCTTTTGTTTCTTCCCTGTTTTCTTGTCTTGCTTACCAACAATCCATTGTAATTCATGAGTTAGTATGGCAGCAGGCTGAGTGTTCCCTGGAGCTCATTAAATGAAGTGTTTTTCCTAAAATGACGTTTGTCTCCTTGTTTTCAGCCCCTCTTCTTTCCTCTGCCCTTTACTATAACCAGAGCTCAGCAAAAGCTGAGTGACTTTGTGCAGACCTTACTTAGGCTCAGCCTTTTTTTCTTCATTATTTTATTCATGGCTCCTCCATTTCATTGCTTGCCTTCTCGACATGTGTTGAAATCTTTCTGTGGTTGATGACTTCCAGAATATCTTGGCTTTTATTGGTTGATTAATTTTGGTATTTCTACAGTTTTATTTAGATATGGTTTCAGGAGGAACAGAAAGTAAATATATTTCCTAGTCTGCCATCTTGAGCTGAAAATCCCTGTGGATTTTAGCATCCAATGTTCCCATGGGAAAACACCCAACCATGGCCTTAATAGATGTAACACTCAAGATTTCAGCTTTTGTTGAGCAATCACTAAGGATTTCATATGTGGTCATTTCTAATGGGGAAATAATAACTATCTCATGACGTTGATTTGAGGATTAAATTAGATAATGAACATGAAAATGCTTTCTAAGATTTAAAAATCAGTCAAAATGTTTTTTGTTATTATTTGATTTGTTGCTATTTCAACTTCACTTGACAGTTGTTTATGACCTTGCGTATGTGAGAAAATGTCCTCTGGGTTATTTTTCTGAAAACCAGAATGTATTTTTCAATAGCTCAATGGAACTGGCATCATTTGTGAAGGTTAAGGGTGAAGGGGTAAATGTTTCTTGACACCTATCACTTTACAGTGTTTTCAGGAACTAACTGACTCATGTATTCCTCTTCCAAATTTGGTTGAGGACCTCCTACCAGCCACATGCTTTACGTCAGGTGTTGGAAAGCATTTTCTGGATTTGAAATATCTTAGGCTTTGTGGGCCATATACAGTTTCTGTAGCTTCTCCTCCTCTTTCCTCTTCAACAAGCTTTCTAAACGTGAGAACCATTATTAGCTCACAGTCCCACAGATCCAGGCTGAGAGCCTGATTTGATTCGTGGCCATTATTTGCCAATTGCTGCTCTGCGTGTTCACTGAGGAGGGGGACCATGTTTGAGTAATCATTTCTTTGAATCAACTGTTGGTCTTCTGGGGCTTGTCCTTGCTCTCCTACAGTCTCTAATCAGCGTGGCATCCAGAGAGATCTTGTTAAAACATAAGTCAGATCATGTCACTCAAATTTCTTCAGTGGCTTCTTCACAGAAAATGCAAAGTCCTCAGAGTGCCTCCACAGACCTAGAAATCTGGGCCTCTGTTTCCTCTCTGACTGTTTCGTTCTCCTCTCCAATTTGCTCGCTCTGTTTTCCACACGCTGACATCCTTTCTGCTCCTTGGATACTCCAAACCTACTCTTGCCTCATTGACTTTCTGCCGCACGCCAGCCGCAGAAAGAGGATTTCACCGCCCAGGGTCAGAAGGGAAGGGGTGAGGACCTGAAGTAGCACTGACGAATGGGGTCAGAAGCCCATGGGGTCAGAAGGCTGCAATGAGAAGCCTACTCACCACAACAAAGAATAGACCCCCGCTCGCCGAAACTAGAGAAAGCTCGCATACAGCAATGAAGACCCAATGCAGCCAAAAATAAATAAATAAAACATAAAGTATAGAATCTTAAAAAAGCAACAAAAAAATCGATAAAGAATATTACGAGAATAGAATCACAGGCCAGTTTCTCCTTTGAACATGCATGCAAAATGTGTAAAGAGAAGCACAAACTGTATCCATGGTATGTAAAACAATCATATATCAGAATCAAAGTAGCTTTATTCTGGCAATGCAAGGTTGCTTTAATGTCCAAACATGAAAGTGATCCCAGGAATGAATTAGAGTGGGGAAAGAAGTCATTTAAAACTGAAATCTTGGGACTTCCCTGGTGGTCCAGTATTTAGAACATGAAGCTTTCACTGCTGGGGCCCTGGGGTCCAATCCCAGGTCAGGGAACTAAGATCCTGCAAGACATGAGGCAGGGCCCCGAAAAAAACAAAGAAAGGAAAGAAAGAAGTCTTAACCAGGAGACGCACAAGATCGAATAAACATAACAGATAACACCTTATGAAAAGTAGGTGAAGATTATGGAATATTCTAAAATTTAAAACAAAAAGAAAGTTTTAAAGATTCAAAAGGATGTGACAAATATTGTACATAGGCAAAAATGAAATGAAATAAAACATACAAATGATGGGAACCCAAAATTCCAGATGCCCAAGTCCTGTCTCTGAAGAGTCTCATTCAATGGGTTCAGGATTTCCTCTATATTTAAAAACCTGCAGGTGATTCTGGTATGATTCACAGACACAATGTAAAGCTTCTCTTTTACAGGAAAGAATGCCAGATTATTTTGTTATCTTATAGTTATACTAACAGGTTGTACTATTGACGGATAAGTCTGCTGTCAAAATGCACCCCCACTAGGGGTAAAAAAGGAACTAGTAGTCTCTACTGCTACTTGGTGGCAGCATGCATGTATTGCAAGGGCAATTATTGTAGCAGTCCAAATTAGTGGAACATTTTAGAATTGGAAGACTATATACAGATCATCTAGTCAAGGTTCCAACTATTAAAGTTGTGAAAACTAAGGCCCATATAAATGACATGATTTATCTCCAAAGAGCATTAGTGAAAGTATGAAATAAAAAATATCTCTGAACTTTTAATTTAGTGCCGTTTTTATTAATCTCAAGTATTAGCTTAAACTTGAGTGTGCTCACGTTTACTGGTTGCGTGCCTTTTAGTAAGTTACTAAAACACTTTTCTTAAAAATAGACGTATTTATTTATTTATCTTTGGCTGCCTAGGCTCTTCGTTGCTGTGCGCGGGCTTTCTCTAGTTGCGGTGAGCGGGGGCTACTCTTTGTTGCAGTACGTGGGCTTCTCATTGTGGTGGCTTCTCGTTGTTGCTGAGCACGGGGTCTAGGTGCGTGGGCTTCAGTAGCTGTGGTTCACGGGCTCTAGCACGCAGGCTCAGTAGTTGTGGCACATGGTCTTAGTTGCTCCGTGGCATGTGGGATCTTCCCGGACCAGGGCTCAAACGTGTGTCCCGTGCACTGGCAGGTGGATCCTTAACCACCGCGCCAACAGGGAAGCCCTACTAATACACTTTTAACTTTGCTTTTCACGTATGTAAAACGGTGAGCCTTGACTGATATAGAATATGAGATAACCCAGCACTGTTCTTAACACATATATGTAGTTAAAATTTTTTGGCTCTCATCCCACTTAAACAGCCTCTATCCCCTTAATAATGAATGTGTCTTTCAGCTAGCAGAGCGCCCCAGAGCTGACCACATTCTGGCAAGAGATATAGGATTCTTTTTCTTACTGGGGGTTCTTTATACCTGATATTTGAAGCGCACTTAAACTTGAACAACTCTTGTTTATACTGTATTAATGGATTTGATGGATGAATTTTAGAAAGTAATATGCAGGAATTGAGCTGCCTTACTCTCAAGAAATATAATTCGATAGTGGTGGCTAGAACGATAAACAGTGTTTGGACAGGGAGTCCATATTGGATGTGAACTTCCTGTACTCCCATTCGTCTATTAAGAATAAATGGAATCCTTTCAAAATGTGTTCTAAAGGGCAGTTATTTCTTTCTGCCTCATTTAAGTTACCTGCAAGAAAAAGACAATCTCCTGCATCCTTGTTTAATAGGCTTTTAACATAAAGCAGATAATTTTTTGCAACATTTCCCAAACTTTTCGTTATCCAATTGGCTGAGGCTTCTCAACGATTATCATTTCACAACAATATCTCCATCTTCAGCTTCTTTCAATGAATTGGCCTAATAGATGTGCCATTAAAACAGAGCTTCACTCTCAACGTAGTTTTAATTTTGTATTCAAAGGGTATGAAGGATTCAGCCATAACAGTGAGTGGATTTCTGATACATGCTACATGATGGATGCAACTAATTGAAAGGAGTCAGGCATGAAAGGCTACATATTGTATGGTTCCATTTATATGAAATGTCCAGCAGTGGCAAATCCATACACACAGAAAAGATTCTACATTAGTGGTTGCCAGGGGTTTGGAAGAGAGGGAAATAGGGAATGACTCCTTAAAATGGGTGTAGGTTTCCTCTTGGTTGATGAAAATGTTTTGCAGCTAGGCAGTGGTGATAGTTGCACAACATTGTGACAGTAGTAAATTCCACTGAATGGTACGGTGAATTGTAAAATGATCCAAATGGTGGATTTTGTGTTATGTTCCTTTTACTACAATAAAAAGGAGAAAGAATTCGGGAAAGACTTAGAGTTTGGGCAACTAAGGTGAACTGGTCAAGAAAAAGACAGCTCTATTGTTCAGTTTTCTCTCAGCTCTCCCAGTGCATTAATCCTCAGCCAAAAGTAGCCTGAACTTGTAGATGATAGTCATTCAACACAGTCCAGGGAAAAGTAAATAAAATAAAACCCAACTCTTCTTCTTTAGCACATGTAGGAAAGGTTAGCTTGCTGCTCAGCCACGTGGACATTCATGAAGACGTTTCACTTTAGGTGTCCTCTACTTCAGTACTTTACTCACTTGAGCTCATTCGCACATGTAGGCAACAGCATTCCTTAATTCGATGGAATCTGCAGCACTGGTTGTGATCGGTCTCATGGAAAGAAAAGGAAAGGTGGCGCGGAAGCCAAGGGAAGAGATTCTCAAGACAGAGACGTTGTTTAAGATCTGACTCGGCTTGGCGGTCACAAAGATAAGGATTGAGAAGTAGTGCCCTGGACTTGTCAACGGAGAAATCATTGGGGGCTTCAAGGAGATCAGTTTCACGAGAGTAGTGGGGCAGAAACCAGACCGCAGTGTGGATGGGAGGGGAGAAATAGGGGGCAAGTCAAGAAATTGATGGCAAAGGGAAAGAAGGGAGGGGTGGATAGGAGGACAGGAGAATGGAATGGAGGAGAGCATTTCCTTGTGGCTCTTTAATATGGCTGGGAGGGGCCAACAGAGAAGGAGAGCGTGAAGATGTAGGAAGAGGGGGTGGCATCCCGAGCCCAAGGAGGACTGGCCCCTGTCTTCAGCTCCCACCAGCTGGATGTTCCCTCCCTCTAGCTTTCCACGTAGGCTGTGGAAGTTGCCCCTTGCCTCCTTGGATCAGCCACCCTTGATTCGTTCGTCCTTTTCTTATTTCTCAGCACATCTGGGTCATACGTTATGTGAAGACAAACAAATCACCACGGATGCTTAATTTTCTTGAAAAATCCCCAGGCAGGTACCATTTTGGAGACCTACATATTGTGCCTCAGCAAGCCAAAGTAGCCCATATTTCCTCTCTCATTGGGAGAGATTGCTGTTTCTTGGAGAACCTGATGAAGAGGGTGACTCGCACTTAGGAATAACGTTGCTTGAAAAGTGCAAAAGGTGAGGTAGTTTGGCTCTGAGGGGCCTCTGAGGCCTGAGACTTCCTGAGAGATGGCAGACTCACAGCTCCCATTTCCCTCTGACCCTGGGCTATGAGCTCATCAAATGAGATGGTAAATAAAGTCACTGACATGGTTTAAAGGATAATTTAGTTCTCTCTTGTTCACTCAAGCAAATTGAATGGGATTTGCATACAACATATGGATGAAATATCCATACGATGGGGCTTGACCATATCCTCATGGTTCCCCTTCCCTTTTCTACATCTGGCCCCTTTAGCTCTGCAGACTTAACCCCACACCATCAGTCCACCCAGTCGGTCCGCTGAACGTCTTTTCCTCCTTCGCATCTGGTCGTTGTCGTCACCTTGTTCTCCACTACCGCCTCCTGCGGTAGCTGTTAGGTCCAGGGAGGTTGGTTCACTGTGAGCAAGTAACTGTCAACTCCATGGACAGGTGGAAGTGACTTGGCAGCCGGGATTTGCCCATCCTGAGTTCATTATACCCATGAGGGTCAAGGAGGATGGGGATGCAGCTGGTCTGCAGAGCCCCGGCAGTTCTGAGACACATGCTCCTGGATCCACACGTTGCTCCATACCCAGCCTTGCCTTGCTTTGTTCTCTGTCTTGACTCCAGCCAGGTTTCTGCTCTCCTTGTCCCTTTGGGGAGGGAGGCCAGTACCAGCCCAGGTGTAGTCCCCCAAAGCTTCCTACTTCCAAGCGTTACGTAGGCTTGTACATCCCCTTGCTTGGGTTGCCCTGGCATTCGTGCCAACAAGTTGAGTGGTTTATGCCCTAGGCTCTCTCTTCTGGCAAGAATGTGCCTGAAAATCTCCATCTCTGGTTTGGTGACCCCCAAAAATTCCCAGTCAGTTTTGGTGAGGGGACACTTGGTGACAGTGTTGTCTTTCGAAATGAGTAGTTCCGTTACCGACAATACTTTGCTCCCCATACATTATTTATAAGGTTTCCCTGTTTGTATGTGCAAACTATTTGTGTGTATATTTGGAGAAATACATTGTACAGCCCTCTTTTTTATTTCTTCCACACACCCTAGAGATGTCATAGAGGCAGTAAATATGTCCAACTTTTTGAGAAATTGGAACAATCAAGACTTACCTGTATGGAATGCTGTTAATGATGTCAATTCCTGCGACAGTACCTTTCATCTGACACACTTAGGGACTGTTAACAGATTAAAAGCAGTAAGAGACACGGATAGAGAGAATTTTCATTATCTTGTGCTCTGAAATCTTGGATTTTCATTGGTTTCAATGGGCCTGAAATTGTATTTTCTTTAGTAGGGACATAGAAGCCTCTAGCGGTATTCTTAATAAAGCAAGGTGAGTTATAAGCAATCATCTGATGGAGGGTAAATGTACCACAGTCCAGTTTAAGAAAAATACAATATAAAAGTCTTACCATGGTAGAAAATCTTTATATGATCTTTTGAAAAAACAAAGCTTCAAGAAACATAAAGACATGACACCATATTCAGTTTAAAGTCAGTGACTTGTAAGCAAGGCAAAGCAAAGACAGTCTGATTAAGACCGTTGCATTGTTCTGGCATTTTTTAGGTCTCACCCATTTCTGTGGCCTTTTTAGAACCTAAGCTTCTAGGGCACAGAGAACTTCATCTTGACGTAGGGCTGAGCAAATGCACGGAGCATTTCTCAATAAGTAGGCATTAAATTCTTAGTCCAGAAGGAGCCTTGAGATGCCCTCTCTTTACTCCTTGGTAGAACTGTTTTAACCATCCCCTGAAAACAGATTTTTTTCTTTAAATCTCAAAATTCAGAGATTCCACAATCAGAAGTTACTTCTCATTATTGCCTTGTGGTCTGCTGTGGGCATCTGTCGAATGGTGTGAACTCTGCGTGGGGAGCCTGGCCTACCCTCCAGGCCCACGGTTTGGGCTGTGGTGGTGCCATGCTGTGCTCAGGGGCCTTCTTTTTTGGAAGTCTGGGCTCCAGTGAGCCTTGGTCGTGTTCTTTTATGGAACCTTGGGTGCTAGACCACTCTGACCCTCAGTCTCATTTGCAGGTTCTGGGGAGGATTAAATGAGCTCATGGGATATCCAGGTGACTGAGGCAGAGTCGGCTCGGGATGAATCTTTGCTTCGTTTTCATTAGCTGCGGAGAAGACGATGACAGCTTGGTGCCTCTCCAACTTTAATATGGGTATGCCTCTCTTGGGGATCTTGTTAAATGCAGGCTGGTATTCAGTAGTTCTGGGTGGGGCCTGGATTCTGTGCTTCTAACAAGCTCCTAGGTGAGGGTGACGCTGAGGGCAAGGGTTTGGCACCTGTGTTTCTCCCTTTCTGGAAGAGCAGGATGTCTGCCCCACCCCCACCCCGAGAGGAGAAAACATCCGCAATGTGACTACTAGGAACCAGCTTCCCTCACATGCAAGGGTCCTGTACCACTGCTCCCAACCATTCCGTCTGAGGCGCAGCAAGCCAAAACACTGAAATGCTGAGGTTTGCAGCAAAGAGGAGGTTTATTCACAGGGCAGCCAAGCGAGGACGTGACGTGACAATAGGTCTCAAATCCGCCTCCCCAAAGGCAAGGGGCTTTGGGTATCTGTGGGATAAAGAATAAAGAAGCAGGGCAGTATGAGGCATGGGGAGCATGAGGAAAGGTGATTGGAAAAACGTGTGCTCATCATTGTTCTGAGCTGGCCTAACTAGGCTACAGGCCTCAGCACATTCTCAGGCTGGAGTTTTCGGCCCTCTGATGGCAGGAGGTCAAAAGGCACTTGCCCGGGTGGAAGATCGGTGGTCCTCTCCACTCTAAACCAGCTCAGCCTAACCAGGCACAGCTGATTCCAAGTTCCTGGAGGATCACGGGGCAAACATCTTATTGCTTATGCTACATGCTACTTGGAGGACGTGCAGGTGTTCAAGCTACCTTGATGAGTGAAGACCGGGATTTGACTAATCATGACACCTTGTTTCACCTCCAGGCGAGCAGAAGAGAGCTGTAGGCTGAGTCTGGCTCCTAGCACCTGGAATTGGAGGCAGGTGGTTTAAAAATGGGCTTTCCCACCCTCTGTGTGATATAAGGTAGATAGATTATTGAACCTTCCTGTGCCTGTTTCTCCACAAGCAGCATGGGGACACTCAGAGTCCCTCTCTTGGGGGCTGTTATGGGGGTTCAGTGAGATATAGATGCATGCACGGGCACACGGGAGACACCCAGTGTGTGTTCCCTTCGTGCTTATTTTTATTAGGACACCAGTATTGTTAGAACATTTCTGGTTTGGACAACAAATTAGATAGGTGGTCATTGCTATAGTTTATGCGAGAGCAATTCACATTGCCATTTGCAAAAAAGTAGTTGGTTGTCCAGTGGGGATTATAAACATCCGTTTAACATGAGCTACTGAACAGATAGTTCACACAGTAAGTACTTTATTTAAAATCAATTCTCTTTGTTTTCTTAAGCAATTGTTAACCCCCAATTTCGTGAGTACTACCAAGTAAGTCACTTGAAAATCATCTAGAGCAATCTATTTCACTTAGCAAGCCTAAAGCTATAGTTCAACCATTTTATTGACTGTTCTATGACAAAAATTACTCTAAACAGCTATTCCCTGGATAAGTAATCAGCTAAAGCTAGTTTGACTGACTAAATCGATTTACTGAGTTAATAAGCCAGTTGTTTTAGAATAGGTCGAATTCATATTTCTCATCCATTCTGCATTAAACTGTTTCCCATTCGTACATACCCACATTCCTACTTCTGTGCTGTAGGGCTTGGCTGAACTACACCTGCCTTCAGTGAAACTTTTCTCTCCTGCACAATTGGAGATAATTTTAGTCTCGTGACTCCCACGGGGTTACCTCTGTTGTGACACTTGACTCTTTGGTGGCATATTTTATTTGAAAAAGCCTTCCGTTACTCCGGGCACGTCAAACAGTAAATGCTTTCTCTTCGTAAACCTGCATAACAATTTTCTGAACTCTTCTGCTCTGGGCAAGATTCATCAGTACACCAGGCAAACATAGTGAAAGAGGAGACAGTACTTGTGTTGCATTCAATTGGGTCTTGATACCTAAGTGTGACTCTTAACCAAGGATTATGCAGTAGTTAAGGACACAGATTCAAGTTGTTTAGGGTGTGTCCTAAAGTGTCAGTGGCAGAATTTAAGTCTCTACTCTGGAAATTGTAGACCTGAGACAAACTACTTCCCTAAACGTCATTTCCTACGTCTGAGAAAGATAATAGTATCTACCTTGTCGTAGACTGAATAATACCATTGCCCCCAAATGTCCACATTCTACTCTCCAGAACCTGTGAATGTGACCTTAAATGGCAGAAGGCACTTTGCCAGTGGGATGAAAGTAATGGTTCTCAGATGGGAAGATTCTCCTGGACTACCTGGATGGGCCCAAATATAACCACTGGTGTTCTCGTAAGAGAGAGGCAGAGGGAATTTGTACTCCAAAGAGAATGTGATGACGAAGTTGGGGTTGCATTGATGTGGCCAGAAGTGAAGGAATGCTGGCGAGGAAACAAACAGATTCTCGCTTAGAGCCTCTAGAAGGAGGATGGATGGCCCTGTCGACTTCTGGTTTCAGCCCAGGGAAACTGGTTTTGGACCTCTGTCTTGCAGAACCATAAGAAAATAAGTGTGTTGTGTTAGAAGCAAGCACATTTGTAGTCATTTGTTACAGCAGCCATAGGGAACTAATGCCTACCTCATAGGAAGTAGTTCTCCAATTAAAATGTGTGACTGGAAACACACTTAGTGGCATGTGTGACACACACTAGTTATGCTACCGTAGGTCGTTCTTGGAAACTGAAGCCTTGGTTTTGAGAGATCATCAAAACCAGTACAATGGTTGCCATGTTTCTCCTTGTTCAGCCTGGTGACCAACCCGGTAGAGAGAGCTCCATCCTTTCCCACAGGACCCCAACTGTGGGTACGTAGAGGGAAGCGGTTATGTCTCCCTTAAGGCACCTTTTTCTTTTCCTTTCTACTTTTGTCTTCATTAATCTTCATCCAACTGACCTTTCTAAATTTTACAGAAAACAAAACCATTTCTCCATGGATTCAGATACTACCCCAAGTTAATATTCCAACCAAGTTCTTGTTCTTCCGGGTCTCATCACCAGAAATTGCTGAGCCTAACTCTACTCTAGTTTCTAGGATCACTCATTTTCTCATTTCTCCCTTCTCCTCTTAGTTCAGAGTCTTGTCAATTTAGTTCCTTCCCTAACCACAACTTATAGTACGGTGGCACAGCAAAGTGATGAAAGTCTAGACGGTCTGGTTTTAATCCCGGGTTTTGCCACCTACTTACTGTGTGGCATTAGGCAAGCTCTTCAACGTCTCTGGGCCTCAGTTGCCCCCAGAAGAGTGAACATTATGAATATTCCCTACATCTAGGGTTGCCATTATGAGGAATAAGTGAGTTAATATTTGGTAAGCCCTTAGAATAGTACTTGTTATAGTCTAAGCACTACAGTTGTGCTTGTTAATAATAATAAATGAAATTCCAAGCGTATAACTTACTCAACATTCTGTCATAACTTTGAAGTGTTGGTCTATCTGTTGGCTCACGTTGCAGGTAAATGAGTCGAGGCATGGGCTGAGGCATTGCTATCACTGGGTGGTGTGTTCCCAGAACTTGGAACAGCGGTGTGAAATGGGTAGTGGTTCTATTGGAGACAGGGCAGACTGGAAAATGACAGCCTGGGAAGGAGGTGTGGTGTCCATAGCTTTGGTGTTAGAGGTGCTGCCTGCTGAAGCACCAGTGCCGGCCTAAGCCATAAATGGGGTGCTGGGGTAAAGAGGAGCAGGATGGAAGATGACAGCGTGGGAAGGAGGTGTGGTGTCCATAGGTTCGGGGTCTGACGGGCTTCCTGCTGAAGCACCGATGCCCGGCAGGGCCGTAAATGGGGTGCTGGGAAAAACAGGAGCAGAATGGAAGATGACAGCGTGTGAAGGTGGTGTGGTGTCCATAGGTTCGGGGTCTGACGTGCTTCCTGCTGAAGCACCGATGCCCGCCAGGGCCGTAAATGGGGTGGTCGGGAAAACAGGAGCAGAACGGAAGATGACAGCGTGTGAAGGTGGTGTGGTGTCCATAGGTTCGGGGTCTGACGGGCTTCCTGCTGAAGCACCGATGCCCGCCAGGGACATAAATGGGGTGGTCGGGAAAACAGGAGCAGAATGGAAGATGACAGCGTGTGAAGGTGGTGTGGTGTCCATAGGTTCGGGGTCTGACGTGCTTCCTGCTGAAGCACCGATGCCCGCCAGGGCCGTAAATGGGGTGGTCGGGAAAACAGGAGCAGAATGGAAGATGACAGCGTGTGAAGGTGGTGTGGTGTCCATAGGTTCGGGGTCTGACGTGCTTCCTGCTGAAGCACCGATGCCCACCAGGGCCGTAAATGGGGTGCTGGGGAAAACAGGAGCAGAATGGAAGAGGACAGCGTGTGAAGGAGGTGTGGTGTCCATAGCTTCCATATTAGAGGTACTGCCTGCCTTATCTGAGAGCAGAGAATGAAAGTGGGAGAGCCTCTTCCTAGATTCTAACTCCTCTGAATTTATAGCACTGGCTCTGCCTGGCTTTATGACATATCCATTGTACGTGTCACAGAGAAAGTGCAGGCGGGGCAGGGGGTGATGCAGGGGTCACATGCAAGCCCAGCTGCTGGCTTAACCCCGGCCCAAAGGCAAAGGGCAGGGCCCCTTCTGGACTTTCTAGTGGCTGGGACTTCTGGCTGTGGGTGGCAGGTGTTTGGCACCAGATGGGCCACCATGCGGAGACTGTTGGGGACTGTGGAAGCCTCCTCCAGAGCTCACCCTGCCTGGCGACTGGCTCTGCAGGCCCCTCAGCCCTGCGTATGTATCGGCCAGGCCTTCCCCACCACGGGGCCCAGAGGCCAGAGCCTGCTCAGACCTGAGGGCAGGAGGCAGCCAGAGCTTACCAGGGTGTGGGCCACCTCGTCCGCAGACCTCCCCAGCTCTTCTGCGAGACCTGGAGACAGGATCGCCTTCTCCAGGGCTGCTCAGCTGCCAGCATCACCATGAGCCAGGTGGCCAAGGTTTCTGAGCAGGAGATGCAGAGCCCTGATCCGACTGGATGCTGCAGCCCACGATGTCCCTTCCTGGCAGATAGGTTCTTTCTTCACTTCTGTTTTGAAATTTGGTAAAAGAACATTTAAACCTTGGCCTGTCCTTCAGGGTATATAGATGGTAGTGGCTTAGCCGGGATTCGATCCAAGCCTGTGTGATTCCAGAGCTTGTGCTCTGGACTGTGGTGCCTCCTTATCGTATATGCTTCATGTGTTACTTGTTTTTCTTTTTTTCTTGTAGTCCTTATGGTACTTAGCCCTAAGTGCCATACCTGTAACGAACAGCTACACTGCCCTGTAGGAGGTCTTCTTTTGTTCAACGCATGAATTGGTCATCCACCACACTGTGTTCTAATCTCAGAAGATACAGGTCAGGGAGCACCAGTTGTCAGCATGGCACCATTCCATATTTCTAACTGAGGCTTGAAGCCCGTATTTTCCCTTTGTCTAGTTTGAAGGATCCAGATATGTAAAGATGATATTCTAGATAAATCATGGTCTATCCTGAAAGAAATTCACCAGTGAATTGTTCCATATGGATTAGAAGCCAGCTTCTCTGGCCTTCCTGGATTATATCCAGTAAGGCGTCTCATTCATGTCTAGAAAGCAAATATATCATTTATTGCAACTTCAGCGTGGAGCGATGTATTGGTATAAAGTACGATCAACACAATTTGGTCATTGTGAGTATGACAGCTGGGTCCACTCTTTACTACCCATATGTAACTCTAGGGATTCTTATGCCCAAGAGAGGAGACGTACTCTTGGCTGTCTAGGACAAGGGAAGCATGTGTTGTTATTCAGGAGCTGGAAGCTTCAGCATGACAGGTAGGAATTGAACAATCCTGGTCTACACATCACTTGACCTTGCTTAAAACTTGTTTCTTTGGCTTGCTTCATTGGAGTGTTTTCTCCCTCCTGGGGCTGACATTGTCTGTTATGTATCACGCATGTGACATGTAGAAGTTTCAGAACCCAAAATCATATAGATCAGTAAAAATGTATATATATATATAAACCTATTGAAACTCATACTGGGCATAATTCATATATTCCAAAATCAGTTTGACCCTCTGCTCTTGAGATTCTTTTTATGGTATGTCCCAGCAAATCTGGGCTTCCATCCCCAATAAATTTTGGGGTTGGAGGACACAAAAGCTTTTGCTCAGACCTAAATTCTGTCTGAAAACAAGGGAAATATTATAAGCCCTTTGTAACCTCTCCAAGAGCAGAAATGATTTACAGCTGTGGCATTGAACCATAATTCCTCGATCTCATTTGAGAAGAGTCCAGTTAGAAACAGTGTCTTGATTTTTGTTTCTTTTGTTTCTTCCCTGTTTTCTTGTCTTGCTTACCAACAATCCATTGTAATTCATGAGTTAGTATGGCAGCAGGCTGAGTGTTCCCTGGAGCTCATTAAATGAAGTGTTTTTCCTAAAATGACGTTTGTCTCCTTGTTTTCAGCCCCTCTTCTTTCCTCTGCCCTTTACTATAACCAGAGCTCAGCAAAAGCTGAGTGACTTTGTGCAGACCTTACTTAGGTTCAGCCTTTTTTTCTTCATTATTTCATTCATGGCTCCTCCATTTCATTGCTTGCCTTCTCGACATGTGTTGAAATCTTTCTGTGGTTGACGACTTCCAGAATATCTTGGCTTTTATTGGTTGATTAATTTTGGTATTTCTACAGTTTTATTTAGATATGGTTTCAGGAGGAACAGAAAGTAAATATATTTCCTAGTCTGCCATCTTGAGCTGAAAATCCCTGTGGATTTTAGCATCCAATGTTCCCATGGGAAAACACCCAACCATGGCCTTAATAGATGTAACACTCAAGATTTCAGCTTTTGTTGAGCAATCACTAAGGATTTCATATGTGGTCATTTCTAATGGGGAAATAATAACTATCTCATGACGTTGATTTGAGGATTAAATTAGATAATGAACATGAAAATGCTTTCTAAGATTTAAAAATCAGTCAAAATGTTTTTTGTTATTATTTGATTTGTTGCTATTTCAACTTCACTTGACAGTTGTTTATGACCTTGCGTATGTGAGAAAATGTCCTCTGGGTTATTTTTCTGAAAACCAGAATGTATTTTTCAATAGCTCAATGGAACTGGCATCATTTGTGAAGGTTAAGGGTGAAGGGGTAAATGTTTCTTGACACCTATCACTTTACAGTGTTTTCAGGAACTAACTGACTCATGTATTCCTCTTCCAAATTTGGTTGAGGACCTCCTACCAGCCACATGCTTTACGTCAGGTGTTGGAAAGCATTTTCTGGATTTGAAATATCTTAGGCTTTGTGGGCCATATACAGTTTCTGTAGCTTCTCCTCCTCTTTCCTCTTCAACAAGCTTTCTAAACGTGAGAACCATTATTAGCTCACAGTCCCACAGATCCAGGCTGAGAGCCTGATTTGATTCGTGGCCATTATTTGCCAATTGCTGCTCTGCGTGTTCACTGAGGAGGGGGACCATGTTTGAGTAATCATTTCTTTGAATCAACTGTTGGTCTTCTGGGGCTTGTCCTTGCTCTCCTACAGTCTCTAATCAGCGTGGCATCCAGAGAGATCTTGTTAAAACATAAGTCAGATCATGTCACTCAAATTTCTTCAGTGGCTTCTTCACAGAAAATGCAAAGTCCTCAGAGTGCCTCCACAGACCTAGAAATCTGGGCCTCTGTTTCCTCTCTGACTGTTTCGTTCTCCTCTCCAATTTGCTCGCTCTGTTTTCCACACGCTGACATCCTTTCTGCTCCTTGGATACTCCAAACCTACTCTTGCCTCATTGACTTTCTGCCGCACGCCAGCCGCAGAAAGAGGATTTCACCGCCCAGGGTCAGAAGGGAAGGGGTGAGGACCTGAAGTAGCACTGACGAATGGGGTCAGAAGCCCATGGGGTCAGAAGGCTGCAATGAGAAGCCTACTCACCACAACAAAGAATAGACCCCCGCTCGCCGAAACTAGAGAAAGCTCGCATACAGCAATGAAGACCCAATGCAGCCAAAAATAAATAAATAAAACATAAAGTATAGAATCTTAAAAAAGCAACAAAAAAATCGATAAAGAATATTACGAGAATAGAATCACAGGCCAGTTTCTCCTTTGAACATGCATGCAAAATGTGTAAAGAGAAGCACAAACTGTATCCATGGTATGTAAAACAATCATATATCAGAATCAAAGTAGCTTTATTCTGGCAATGCAAGGTTGCTTTAATGTCCAAACATGAAAGTGATCCCAGGAATGAATTAGAGTGGAGAAAGAAGTCATTTAAAACTGAAATCTTGGGACTTCCCTGGTGGTCCAGTATTTAGAACATGAAGCTTTCACTGCTGGGGCCCTGGGGTCCAATCCCAGGTCAGGGAACTAAGATCCTGCAAGACATGAGGCAGGGCCCCGAAAAAAACAAAGAAAGGAAAGAAAGAAGTCTTAACCAGGAGACGCACAAGATCGAATAAACATAACAGATAACACCTTATGAAAAGTAGGTGAAGATTATGGAATATTCTAAAATTTAAAACAAAAAGAAAGTTTTAAAGATTCAAAAGGATGTGACAAATATTGTACATAGGCAAAAATGAAATGAAATAAAACATACAAATGATGGGAACCCAAAATTCCAGATGCCCAAGTCCTGTCTCTGAAGAGTCTCATTCAATGGGTTCAGGATTTCCTCTATATTTAAAAACCTGCAGGTGATTCTGGTATGATTCACAGACACAATGTAAAGCTTCTCTTTTACAGGAAAGAATGCCAGATTATTTTGTTATCTTATAGTTATACTAACAGGTTGTACTATTGACGGATAAGTCTGCTGTCAAAATGCACCCCCACTAGGGGTAAAAAAGGAACTAGTAGTCTCTACTGCTACTTGGTGGCAGCATGCATGTATTGCAAGGGCAATTATTGTAGCAGTCCAAATTAGTGGAACATTTTAGAATTGGAAGACTATATACAGATCATCTAGTCAAGGTTCCAACTATTAAAGTTGTGAAAACTAAGGCCCATATAAATGACATGATTTATCTCCAAAGAGCATTAGTGAAAGTATGAAATAAAAAATATCTCTGAACTTTTAATTTAGTGCCGTTTTTATTAATCTCAAGTATTAGCTTAAACTTGAGTGTGCTCACGTTTACTGGTTGCGTGCCTTTTAGTAAGTTACTAAAACACTTTTCTTAAAAATAGACGTATTTATTTATTTATCTTTGGCTGCCTAGGCTCTTCGTTGCTGTGCGCGGGCTTTCTCTAGTTGCGGTGAGCGGGGGCTACTCTTTGTTGCAGTACGCGGGCTTCTCATTGTGGTGGCTTCTCGTTGTTGCTGAGCACGGGGTCTAGGTGCGTGGGCTTCAGTAGCTGTGGTTCACGGGCTCTAGCACGCAGGCTCAGTAGTTGTGGCACATGGTCTTAGTTGCTCCGTGGCATGTGGGATCTTCCCGGACCAGGGCTCAAACGTGTGTCCCGTGCACTGGCAGGTGGATCCTTAACCACCGCGCCAACAGGGAAGCCCTACTAATACACTTTTAACTTTGCTTTTCACGTATGTAAAACGGTGAGCCTTGACTGATATAGAATATGAGATAACCCAGCACTGTTCTTAACACATATATGTAGTTAAAATTTTTTGGCTCTCATCCCACTTAAACAGCCTCTATCCCCTTAATAATGAATGTGTCTTTCAGCTAGCAGAGCGCCCCAGAGCTGACCACATTCTGGCAAGAGATATAGGATTCTTTTTCTTACTGGGGGTTCTTTATACCTGATATTTGAAGCGCACTTAAACTTGAACAACTCTTGTTTATACTGTATTAATGGATTTGATGGATGAATTTTAGAAAGTAATATGCAGGAATTGAGCTGCCTTACTCTCAAGAAATATAATTCGATAGTGGTGGCTAGAACGATAAACAGTGTTTGGACAGGGAGTCCATATTGGATGTGAACTTCCTGTACTCCCATTCGTCTATTAAGAATAAATGGAATCCTTTCAAAATGTGTTCTAAAGGGCAGTTATTTCTTTCTGCCTCATTTAAGTTACCTGCAAGAAAAAGACAATCTCCTGCATCCTTGTTTAATAGGCTTTTAACATAAAGCAGATAATTTTTTGCAACATTTCCCAAACTTTTCGTTATCCAATTGGCTGAGGCTTCTCAACGATTATCATTTCACAACAATATCTCCATCTTCAGCTTCTTTCAATGAATTGGCCTAATAGATGTGCCATTAAAACAGAGCTTCACTCTCAACGTAGTTTTAATTTTGTATTCAAAGGGTATGAAGGATTCAGCCATAACAGTGAGTGGATTTCTGATACATGCTACATGATGGATGCAACTAATTGAAAGGAGTCAGGCATGAAAGGCTACATATTGTATGGTTCCATTTATATGAAATGTCCAGCAGTGGCAAATCCATACACACAGAAAAGATTCTACATTAGTGGTTGCCAGGGGTTTGGAAGAGAGGGAAATAGGGAATGACTCCTTAAAATGGGTGTAGGTTTCCTCTTGGTTGATGAAAATGTTTTGCAGCTAGGCAGTGGTGATAGTTGCACAACATTGTGACAGTAGTAAATTCCACTGAATGGTACGGTGAATTGTAAAATGATCCAAATGGTGGATTTTGTGTTATGTTCCTTTTACTACAATAAAAAGGAGAAAGAATTCGGGAAAGACTTAGAGTTTGGGCAACTAAGGTGAACTGGTCAAGAAAAAGACAGCTCTATTGTTCAGTTTTCTCTCAGCTCTCCCAGTGCATTAATCCTCAGCCAAAAGTAGCCTGAACTTGTAGATGATAGTCATTCAACACAGTCCAGGGAAAAGTAAATAAAATAAAACCCAACTCTTCTTCTTTAGCACATGTAGGAAAGGTTAGCTTGCTGCTCAGCCACGTGGACATTCATGAAGACGTTTCACTTTAGGTGTCCTCTACTTCAGTACTTTACTCACTTGAGCTCATTCGCACATGTAGGCAACAGCATTCCTTAATTCGATGGAATCTGCAGCACTGGTTGTGATCGGTCTCATGGAAAGAAAAGGAAAGGTGGCGCGGAAGCCAAGGGAAGAGATTCTCAAGACAGAGACGTTGTTTAAGATCTGACTCGGCTTGGCGGTCACAAAGATAAGGATTGAGAAGTAGTGCCCTGGACTTGTCAACGGAGAAATCATTGGGGGCTTCAAGGAGATCAGTTTCACGAGAGTAGTGGGGCAGAAACCAGACCGCAGTGTGGATGGGAGGGGAGAAATAGGGGGCAAGTCAAGAAATTGATGGCAAAGGGAAAGAAGGGAGGGGTGGATAGGAGGACAGGAGAATGGAATGGAGGAGAGCATTTCCTTGTGGCTCTTTAATATGGCTGGGAGGGGCCAACAGAGAAGGAGAGCGTGAAGATGTAGGAAGAGGGGGTGGCATCCCGAGCCCAAGGAGGACTGGCCCCTGTCTTCAGCTCCCACCAGCTGGATGTTCCCTCCCTCTAGCTTTCCACGTAGGCTGTGGAAGTTGCCCCTTGCCTCCTTGGATCAGCCACCCTTGATTCGTTCGTCCTTTTCTTATTTCTCAGCACATCTGGGTCATACGTTATGTGAAGACAAACAAATCACCACGGATGCTTAATTTTCTTGAAAAATCCCCAGGCAGGTACCATTTTGGAGACCTACATATTGTGCCTCAGCAAGCCAAAGTAGCCCATATTTCCTCTCTCATTGGGAGAGATTGCTGTTTCTTGGAGAACCTGATGAAGAGGGTGACTTGCACTTAGGAATAACGTTGCTTGAAAAGTGCAAAAGGTGAGGTAGTTTGGCTCTGAGGGGCCTCTGAGGCCTGAGACTTCCTGAGAGATGGCAGACTCACAGCTCCCATTTCCCTCTGACCCTGGGCTATGAGCTCATCAAATGAGATGGTAAATAAAGTCACTGACATGGTTTAAAGGATAATTTAGTTCTCTCTTGTTCACTCAAGCAAATTGAATGGGATTTGCATACAACATATGGATGAAATATCCATACGATGGGGCTTGACCATATCCTCATGGTTCCCCTTCCCTTTTCTACATCTGGCCCCTTTAGCTCTGCAGACTTAACCCCACACCATCAGTCCACCCAGTCGGTCCGCTGAACGTCTCTTGCTCCTTCGCATCTGGTCGTTGTCGTCACCTTGTTCTCCACTACCGCCTCCTGCGGTAGCTGTTAGGTCCAGGGAGGTTGGTTCACTGTGAGCAAGTAACTGTCAACTCCATGGACAGGTGGAAGTGACTTGGCAGCCGGGATTTGCCCATCCTGAGTTCATTATACCCATGAGGGTCAAGGAGAATGGGGATGCAGCTGGTCTGCAGAGCCCCGGCAGTTCTGAGACACATGCTCCTGGATCCACACGTTGCTCCATACCCAGCCTTGCCTTGCTTTGTTCTCTGTCTTGACTCCATCCAGGTTTCTGCTCTCCTTGTCCCTTTGGGGAGGGAGGCCAGTACCAGCCCAGGTGTAGTCCCCCAAAGCTTCCTACTTCCAAGCGTTACGTAGGCTTGTACATCCCCTTGCTTGGGTTGCCCTGGCATTCGTGCCAACAAGTTGAGTGGTTTATGCCCTAGGCTCTCTCTTCTGGCAAGAATGTGCCTGAAAATCTCCATCTCTGGTTTGGTGACCCCCAAAAATTCCCAGTCAGTTTTGGTGAGGGGACACTTGGTGACAGTGTTGTCTTTCGAAATGAGTAGTTCCGTTACCGACAATACTTTGCTCCCCATACATTATTTATAAGGTTTCCCTGTTTGTATGTGCAAACTATTTGTGTGTATATTTGGAGAAATACATTGTACAGCCCTCTTTTTTATTTCTTCCACACACCCTAGAGATGTCATAGAGGCAGTAAATATGTCCAACTTTTTGAGAAATTGGAACAATCAAGACTTACCTGTATGGAATGCTGTTAATGATGTCAATTCCTGCGACAGTACCTTTCATCTGACACACTTAGGGACTGTTAACAGATTAAAAGCAGTAAGAGACACGGATAGAGAGAATTTTCATTATCTTGTGCTCTGAAATCTTGGATTTTCATTGGTTTCAATGGGCCTGAAATTGTATTTTCTTTAGTAGGGACATAGAAGCCTCTAGCGGTATTCTTAATAAAGCAAGGTGAGTTATAAGCAATCATCTGATGGAGGGTAAATGTACCACAGTCCAGTTTAAGAAAAATACAATATAAAAGTCTTACCATGGTAGAAAATCTTTATATGATCTTTTGAAAAAACAAAGCTTCAAGAAACATAAAGACATGACACCATATTCAGTTTAAAGTCAGTGACTTGTAAGCAAGGCAAAGCAAAGACAGTCTGATTAAGACCGTTGCATTGTTCTGGCATTTTTTAGGTCTCACCCATTTCTGTGGCCTTTTTAGAACCTAAGCTTCTAGGGCACAGAGAACTTCATCTTGACGTAGGGCTGAGCAAATGCACGGAGCATTTCTCAATAAGTAGGCATTAAATTCTTAGTCCAGAAGGAGCCTTGAGATGCCCTCTCTTTACTCCTTGGTAGAACTGTTTTAACCATCCCCTGAAAACAGATTTTTTTCTTTAAATCTCAAAATTCAGAGATTCCACAATCAGAAGTTACTTCTCATTATTGCCTTGTGGTCTGCTGTGGGCATCTGTCGAATGGTGTGAACTCTGCGTGGGGAGCCTGGCCTACCCTCCAGGCCCACGGTTTGGGCTGTGGTGGTGCCATGCTGTGCTCAGGGGCCTTCTTTTTTGGAAGTCTGGGCTCCAGTGAGCCTTGGTCGTGTTCTTTTATGGAACCTTGGGTGCTAGACCACTCTGACCCTCAGTCTCATTTGCAGGTTCTGGGGAGGATTAAATGAGCTCATGGGATATCCAGGTGACTGAGGCAGAGTCGGCTCGGGATGAATCTTTGCTTCGTTTTCATTAGCTGCGGAGAAGACGATGACAGCTTGGTGCCTCTCCAACTTTAATATGGGTATGCCTCTCTTGGGGATCTTGTTAAATGCAGGCTGGTATTCAGTAGTTCTGGGTGGGGCCTGGATTCTGTGCTTCTAACAAGCTCCTAGGTGAGGGTGACGCTGAGGGCAAGGGTTTGGCACCTGTGTTTCTCCCTTTCTGGAAGAGCAGGATGTCTGCCCCACCCCCACCCCGAGAGGAGAAAACATCCGCAATGTGACTACTAGGAACCAGCTTCCCTCACATGCAAGGGTCCTGTACCACTGCTCCCAACCATTCCGTCTGAGGCGCAGCAAGCCAAAACACTGAAATGCTGAGGTTTGCAGCAAAGAGGAGGTTTATTCACAGGGCAGCCAAGCGAGGACGTGACGTGACAATAGGTCTCAAATCCGCCTCCCCAAAGGCAAGGGGCTTTGGGTATCTGTGGGATAAAGAATAAAGAAGCAGGGCAGTATGAGGCATGGGGAGCATGAGGAAAGGTGATTGGAAAAACGTGTGCTCATCATTGTTCTGAGCTGGCCTAACTAGGCTACAGGCCTCAGCACATTCTCAGGCTGGAGTTTTCGGCCCTCTGATGGCAGGAGGTCAAAAGGCACTTGCCCGGGTGGAAGATCGGTGGTCCTCTCCACTCTAAACCAGCTCAGCCTAACCAGGCACAGCTGATTCCAAGTTCCTGGAGGATCACGGGGCAAACATCTTATTGCTTATGCTACATGCTACTTGGAGGACGTGCAGGTGTTCAAGCTACCTTGATGAGTGAAGACCGGGATTTGACTAATCATGACACCTTGTTTCACCTCCAGGCGAGCAGAAGAGAGCTGTAGGCTGAGTCTGGCTCCTAGCACCTGGAATTGGAGGCAGGTGGTTTAAAAACGGGCTTTCCCACCCTCTGTGTGATATAAGGTAGATAGACTATTGAACCTTCCTGTGCCTGTTTCTCCACAAGCAGCATGGGGACACTCAGAGTCCCTCTCTTGGGGGCTGTTATGGGGGTTCAGTGAGATATAGATGCATGCACGGGCACACGGGAGACACCCAGTGTGTGTTCCCTTCGTGCTTATTTTTATTAGGACACCAGTATTGTTAGAACATTTCTGGTTTGGACAACAAATTAGATAGGTGGTCATTGCTATAGTTTATGCGAGAGCAATTCACATTGCCATTTGCAAAAAAGTAGTTGGTTGTCCAGTGGGGATTATAAACATCCGTTTAACATGAGCTACTGAACAGATAGTTCACACAGTAAGTACTTTATTTAAAATCAATTCTCTTTGTTTTCTTAAGCAATTGTTAACCCCCAATTTCGTGAGTACTACCAAGTAAGTCACTTGAAAATCATCTAGAGCAATCTATTTCACTTAGCAAGCCTAAAGCTATAGTTCAACCATTTTATTGACTGTTCTATGACAAAAATTACTCTAAACAGCTATTCCCTGGATAAGTAATCAGCTAAAGCTAGTTTGACTGACTAAATCGATTTACTGAGTTAATAAGCCAGTTGTTTTAGAATAGGTCGAATTCATATTTCTCATCCATTCTGCATTAAACTGTTTCCCATTCGTACATACCCACATTCCTACTTCTGTGCTGTAGGGCTTGGCTGAACTACACCTGCCTTCAGTGAAACTTTTCTCTCCTGCACAATTGGAGATAATTTTAGTCTCGTGACTCCCACGGGGTTACCTCTGTTGTGACACTTGACTCTTTGGTGGCATATTTTATTTGAAAAAGCCTTCCGTTACTCCGGGCACGTCAAACAGTAAATGCTTTCTCTTCGTAAACCTGCATAACAATTTTCTGAACTCTTCTGCTCTGGGCAAGATTCATCAGTACACCAGGCAAACATAGTGAAAGAGGAGACAGTACTTGTGTTGCATTCAATTGGGTCTTGATACCTAAGTGTGACTCTTAACCAAGGATTATGCAGTAGTTAAGGACACAGATTCAAGTTGTTTAGGGTGTGTCCTAAAGTGTCAGTGGCAGAATTTAAGTCTCTACTCTGGAAATTGTAGACCTGAGACAAACTACTTCCCTAAACGTCATTTCCTACGTCTGAGAAAGATAATAGTATCTACCTTGTCGTAGACTGAATAATACCATTGCCCCCAAATGTCCACATTCTACTCTCCAGAACCTGTGAATGTGACCTTAAATGGCAGAAGGCACTTTGCCAGTGGGATGAAAGTAATGGTTCTCAGATGGGAAGATTCTCCTGGACTACCTGGATGGGCCCAAATATAACCACTGGTGTTCTCGTAAGAGAGAGGCAGAGGGAATTTGTACTCCAAAGAGAATGTGATGACGAAGTTGGGGTTGCATTGATGTGGCCAGAAGTGAAGGAATGCTGGCGAGGAAACAAACAGATTCTCGCTTAGAGCCTCTAGAAGGAGGATGGATGGCCCTGTCGACTTCTGGTTTCAGCCCAGGGAAACTGGTTTTGGACCTCTGTCTTGCAGAACCATAAGAAAATAAGTGTGTTGTGTTAGAAGCAAGCACATTTGTAGTCATTTGTTACAGCAGCCATAGGGAACTAATGCCTACCTCATAGGAAGTAGTTCTCCAATTAAAATGTGTGACTGGAAACACACTTAGTGGCATGTGTGACACACACTAGTTATGCTACCGTAGGTCGTTCTTGGAAACTGAAGCCTTGGTTTTGAGAGATCATCAAAACCAGTACAATGGTTGCCATGTTTCTCCTTGTTCAGCCTGGTGACCAACCCGGTAGAGAGAGCTCCATCCTTTCCCACAGGACCCCAACTGTGGGTACGTAGAGGGAAGCGGTTATGTCTCCCTTAAGGCACCTTTTTCTTTTCCTTTCTACTTTTGTCTTCATTAATCTTCATCCAACTGACCTTTCTAAATTTTACAGAAAACAAAACCATTTCTCCATGGATTCAGATACTACCCCAAGTTAATATTCCAACCAAGTTCTTGTTCTTCCGGGTCTCATCACCAGAAATTGCTGAGCCTAACTCTACTCTAGTTTCTAGGATCACTCATTTTCTCATTTCTCCCTTCTCCTCTTAGTTCAGAGTCTTGTCAATTTAGTTCCTTCCCTAACCACAACTTATAGTACGGTGGCACAGCAAAGTGATGAAAGTCTAGACGGTCTGGTTTTAATCCCGGGTTTTGCCACCTACTTACTGTGTGGCATTAGGCAAGCTCTTCAACGTCTCTGGGCCTCAGTTGCCCCCAGAAGAGTGAACATTATGAATATTCCCTACATCTAGGGTTGCCATTATGAGGAATAAGTGAGTTAATATTTGGTAAGCCCTTAGAATAGTACTTGTTATAGTCTAAGCACTACAGTTGTGCTTGTTAATAATAATAAATGAAATTCCAAGCGTATAACTTACTCAACATTCTGTCATAACTTTGAAGTGTTGGTCTATCTGTTGGCTCACGTTGCAGGTAAATGAGTCGAGGCATGGGCTGAGGCATTGCTATCACTGGGTGGTGTGTTCCCAGAACTTGGAACAGCGGTGTGAAATGGGTAGTGGTTCTATTGGAGACAGGGCAGACTGGAAAATGACAGCCTGGGAAGGAGGTGTGGTGTCCATAGCTTTGGTGTTAGAGGTGCTGCCTGCTGAAGCACCAGTGCCGGCCTAAGCCATAAATGGGGTGCTGGGGTAAAGAGGAGCAGGATGGAAGATGACAGCGTGGGAAGGAGGTGTGGTGTCCATAGGTTCGGGGTCTGACGGGCTTCCTGCTGAAGCACCGATGCCCGGCAGGGCCGTAAATGGGGTGCTGGGAAAAACAGGAGCAGAATGGAAGATGACAGCGTGTGAAGGTGGTGTGGTGTCCATAGGTTCGGGGTCTGACGTGCTTCCTGCTGAAGCACCGATGCCCGCCAGGGCCGTAAATGGGGTGGTCGGGAAAACAGGAGCAGAACGGAAGATGACAGCGTGTGAAGGTGGTGTGGTGTCCATAGGTTCGGGGTCTGACGGGCTTCCTGCTGAAGCACCGATGCCCGCCAGGGACATAAATGGGGTGGTCGGGAAAACAGGAGCAGAATGGAAGATGACAGCGTGTGAAGGTGGTGTGGTGTCCATAGGTTCGGGGTCTGACGTGCTTCCTGCTGAAGCACCGATGCCCACCAGGGCCGTAAATGGGGTGCTGGGGAAAACAGGAGCAGAATGGAAGAGGACAGCGTGTGAAGGAGGTGTGGTGTCCATAGCTTCCATATTAGAGGTACTGCCTGCCTTATCGAGAGCAGAGAATGAAAGTGGGAGAGCCTCTTCCTAGATTCTAACTCCTCTGAATTTATAGCACTGGCTCTGCCTGGCTTTATGACATATCCATTGTACGTGTCACAGAGAAAGTGCAGGCGGGGCAGGGGGTGATGCAGGGGTCACATGCAAGCCCAGCTGCTGGCTTAACCCCGGCCCAAAGGCAAAGGGCAGGGCCCCTTCTGGACTTTCTAGTGGCTGGGACTTCTGGCTGTGGGTGGCAGGTGTTTGGCACCAGATGGGCCACCATGCGGAGACTGTTGGGGACTGTGGAAGCCTCCTCCAGAGCTCACCCTGCCTGGCGACTGGCTCTGCAGGCCCCTCAGCCCTGCGTATGTATCGGCCAGGCCTTCCCCACCACGGGGCCCAGAGGCCAGAGCCTGCTCAGACCTGAGGGCAGGAGGCAGCCAGAGCTTACCAGGGTGTGGGCCACCTCGTCCGCAGACCTCCCCAGCTCTTCTGCGAGACCTGGAGACAGGATCGCCTTCTCCAGGGCTGCTCAGCTGCCAGCATCACCATGAGCCAGGTGGCCAAGGTTTCTGAGCAGGAGATGCAGAGCCCTGATCCGACTGGATGCTGCAGCCCACGATGTCCCTTCCTGGCAGATAGGTTCTTTCTTCACTTCTGTTTTGAAATTTGGTAAAAGAACATTTAAACCTTGGCCTGTCCTTCAGGGTATATAGATGGTAGTGGCTTAGCCGGGATTCAATCCAAGCCTGTGTGATTCCAGAGCTTGTGCTCTGGACTGTGGTGCCTCCTTATCGTATATGCTTCATGTGTTACTTGTTTTTCTTTTTTTCTTGTAGTCCTTATGGTACTTAGCCCTAAGTGCCATACCTGTAACGAACAGCTACACTGCCCTGTAGGAGGTCTTCTTTTGTTCAACGCATGAATTGGTCATCCACCACACTGTGTTCTAATCTCAGAAGATACAGGTCAGGGAGCACCAGTTGTCAGCATGGCACCATTCCATATTTCTAACTGAGGCTTGAAGCCCGTATTTTCCCTTTGTCTAGTTTGAAGGATCCAGATATGTAAAGATGATATTCTAGATAAATCATGGTCTATCCTGAAAGAAATTCACCAGTGAATTGTTCCATATGGATTAGAAGCCAGCTTCTCTGGCCTTCCTGGATTATATCCAGTAAGGCGTCTCATTCATGTCTAGAAAGCAAATATATCATTTATTGCAACTTCAGCGTGGAGCGATGTATTGGTATAAAGTACGATCAACACAATTTGGTCATTGTGAGTATGACAGCTGGGTCCACTCTTTACTACCCATATGTAACTCTAGGGATTCTTATGCCCAAGAGAGGAGACGTACTCTTGGCTGTCTAGGACAAGGGAAGCATGTGTTGTTATTCAGGAGCTGGAAGCTTCAGCATGACAGGTAGGAATTGAACAATCCTGGTCTACACATCACTTGACCTTGCTTAAAACTTGTTTCTTTGGCTTGCTTCATTGGAGTGTTTTCTCCCTCCTGGGGCTGACATTGTCTGTTATGTATCACGCATGTGACATGTAGAAGTTTCAGAACCCAAAATCATATAGATCAGTAAAAATGTATATATATATATAAACCTATTGAAACTCATACTGGGCATAATTCATATATTCCAAAATCAGTTTGACCCTCTGCTCTTGAGATTCTTTTTATGGTATGTCCCAGCAAATCTGGGCTTCCATCCCCAATAAATTTTGGGGTTGGAGGACACAAAAGCTTTTGCTCAGACCTAAATTCTGTCTGAAAACAAGGGAAATATTATAAGCCCTTTGTAACCTCTCCAAGAGCAGAAATGATTTACAGCTGTGGCATTGAACCATAATTCCTCGATCTCATTTGAGAAGAGTCCAGTTAGAAACAGTGTCTTGATTTTTGTTTCTTTTGTTTCTTCCCTGTTTTCTTGTCTTGCTTACCAACAATCCATTGTAATTCATGAGTTAGTATGGCAGCAGGCTGAGTGTTCCCTGGAGCTCATTAAATGAAGTGTTTTTCCTAAAATGACGTTTGTCTCCTTGTTTTCAGCCCCTCTTCTTTCCTCTGCCCTTTACTATAACCAGAGCTCAGCAAAAGCTGAGTGACTTTGTGCAGACCTTACTTAGGTTCAGCCTTTTTTTCTTCATTATTTCATTCATGGCTCCTCCATTTCATTGCTTGCCTTCTCGACATGTGTTGAAATCTTTCTGTGGTTGACGACTTCCAGAATATCTTGGCTTTTATTGGTTGATTAATTTTGGTATTTCTACAGTTTTATTTAGATATGGTTTCAGGAGGAACAGAAAGTAAATATATTTCCTAGTCTGCCATCTTGAGCTGAAAATCCCTGTGGATTTTAGCATCCAATGTTCCCATGGGAAAACACCCAACCATGGCCTTAATAGATGTAACACTCAAGATTTCAGCTTTTGTTGAGCAATCACTAAGGATTTCATATGTGGTCATTTCTAATGGGGAAATAATAACTATCTCATGACGTTGATTTGAGGATTAAATTAGATAATGAACATGAAAATGCTTTCTAAGATTTAAAAATCAGTCAAAATGTTTTTTGTTATTATTTGATTTGTTGCTATTTCAACTTCACTTGACAGTTGTTTATGACCTTGTGTATGTGAGAAAATGTCCTCTGGGTTATTTTTCTGAAAGCCAGAATGTATTTTTCAATAGCTCAATGGAACTGGCATCATTTGTGAAGGTTAAGGGTGAAGGGGTAAATGTTTCTTGACACCTATCACTTTACAGTGTTTTCAGGAACTAACTGACTCATGTATTCCTCTTCCAAATTTGGTTGAGGACCTCCTACCAGCCACATGCTTTACGTCAGGTGTTGGAAAGCATTTTCTGGATTTGAAATATCTTAGGCTTTGTGGGCCATATACAGTTTCTGTAGCTTCTCCTCCTCTTTCCTCTTCAACAAGCTTTCTAAACGTGAGAACCATTATTAGCTCACAGTCCCACAGATCCAGGCTGAGAGCCTGATTTGATTCGTGGGCATTATTTGCCAATTGCTGCTCTGCGTGTTCACTGAGGAGGGGGACCATGTTTGAGTAATCATTTCTTTGAATCAACTGTTGGTCTTCTGGGGCTTGTCCTTGCTCTCCTACAGTCTCTAATCAGCATGGCATCCAGAGAGATCTTGTTAAAACATAAGTCAGATCATGTCACTCAAATTTCTTCAGTGGCTTCTTCACAGAAAATGCAAAGTCCTCAGAGTGCCTCCACAGACCTAGAAATCTGGGCCTCTGTTTCCTCTCTGACTGTTTCGTTCTCCTCTCCAATTTGCTCGCTCTGTTTTCCACATGCTGACATCCTTTCTGCTCCTTGGATACTCCAAACCTACTCTTGCCTCATTGACTTTCTGCCGCACGCCAGCCGAAGAAAGAGGATTTCACCGCCCAGGGTCAGAAGGGAAGGGGTGAGGACCTGAAGTAGCACTGACGAATGGGGTCAGAAGCCCATGGGGTCAGAAGGCTGCAATGAGAAGCCTACTCACCGCAACAAAGAATAGACCCCCGCTCGCCGAAACTAGAGAAAGCTCGCATGCAGCAATGAAGACCCAATACAGCCAAAAATAAATAAATAAAACATAAAGTATAGAATCTTAAAAAAGCAACAAAAAATCTATAAAGAATATTACGAGAATAGAATCACAGGCCAGTTTCTCCTTTGAATATGCATGCAAAATGTGTAAAGAGAAGCACAAACTGTATCCATGGTATGTAAAACAATCATATATCAGAATCAAAGTAGCTTTATTCTGGCAATGCAAGGTTGCTTTAATGTCCAAACATGAAACTGATCCCAGGAATGAATTAGAGTGGGGAAAGAAGTCATTTAAAACTGAAATCTTGGGACTTCCCTGGTGGTCCAGTATTTAGAACATGACGCTTTCACTGCTGGGGCCCTGGGGTCCAATCCCAGGTCAGGGAACTAAGATCCTGCAAGACATGAGGCAGGGCCCCGAAAAAAACAAAAAAAGGAAAGAAAGAAGTCTTAACCAGGAGACGCACAAGATCGAATAAACATAACAGATAACACCTTATGAAAAGTAGGTGAAGATTATGGAATATTCTAACATTTAAAACAAAAAGAAAGTTTTAAAGATTCAAAAGGATGTGACAAATATTGTACATCGGCAAAAATGAAATGAAATAAAATATAAAAATGATGGGAACCCAAAATTCCAGATGCCCAAGTCCTGTCTCTGAAGAGTCTCATTCAATGGGTTCAGGATTTCCTCTATATTTAAAAACCTGCAGGTGATTCTGGTATGATTCACAGACACAATGTAAAGCTTCTCTTTTACAGGAAAGAATGCCAGATTATTTTGTTATCTTATAGTTATACTAACAGGTTGTACTATTGACGGATAAGTCTGCTGTCAAAATGCACCCCCACTAGGGGTAAAAAAGGAACTAGTAGTCTCTACTGCTACTTGGTGGCAACATGCATGTATTGCAAGGGCAATTATTGTAACAGTCCAAATTAGTGGAACATTTTAGAATTGGAAGACTACATACAGATCATCTAGTCAAGCTTCCAACTATTAAAGTTGTGAAAACTAAGGCCCATATAAATGACATGATTTATCTCCAAAGAGCATTAGTGAAAGTATGAAATAAAAAATATCTCTGAACTTTTAATTTAGTGCCGTTTTTATTAATCTCAAGTATTAGCTTAAACTTGAGTGTGACAGATTTGGGATTGAATTCTTGCTCACGTTTACTGGTTGCGTGCCTTTTAGTAAGTTACTAAAACACTTTTCTTAAAAATAGACGTATTTATTTATTTATCTTTGGCTGCCTAGGCTCTTCGTTGCTGTGCGCGGGCTTTCTCTAGTTGCGGTGAGCGGGGGCTACTCTTTGTTGCAGTACGCGGGCTTCTCATTGTGGTGGCTTCTCGTTGTTGCTGAGCACGGGGTCTAGGTGCGTGGGCTTCAGTAGCTGTGGTTCACGGGCTCTAGCACGCAGGCTCAGTAGTTGTGGCACATGGTCTTAGTTGCTCCGTGGCATGTGGGATCTTCCCGGACCAGGGCTCAAACGTGTGTCCCGTGCACTGGCAGGTGGATCCTTAACCACCGCGCCAACAGGGAAGCCCTACTAATACACTTTTAACTTTGCTTTTCACGTATGTAAAACGGTGAGCCTTGACTGATATAGAATATGAGATAACCCAGCACTGTTCTTAACACATATATGTAGTTAAAATTTTTTGGCTCTCATCCCACTTAAACAGCCTCTATCCCCTTAATAATGAATGTGTCTTTCAGCTAGCAGAGCGCCCCAGAGCTGACCACATTCTGGCAAGAGATATAGGATTCTTTTTCTTACTGGGGGTTCTTTATACCTGATATTTGAAGCGCACTTAAACTTGAACAACTCTTGTTTATACTGTATTAATGGATTTGATGGATGAATTTTAGAAAGTAATATGCAGGAATTGAGCTGCCTTACTCTCAAGAAATATAATTCGATAGTGGTGGCTAGAACGATAAACAGTGTTTGGACAGGGAGTCCATATTGGATGTGAACTTCCTGTACTCCCATTCGTCTATTAAGAATAAATGGAATCCTTTCAAAATGTGTTCTAAAGGGCAGTTATTTCTTTCTGCCTCATTTAAGTTACCTGCAAGAAAAAGACAATCTCCTGCATCCTTGTTTAATAGGCTTTTAACATAAAGCAGATAATTTTTTGCAACATTTCCCAAACTTTTCGTTATCCAATTGGCTGAGGCTTCTCAACGATTATCATTTCACAACAATATCTCCATCTTCAGCTTCTTTCAATGAATTGGCCTAATAGATGTGCCATTAAAACAGAGCTTCACTCTCAACGTAGTTTTAATTTTGTATTCAAAGGGTATGAAGGATTCAGCCATAACAGTGAGTGGATTTCTGATACATGCTACATGATGGATGCAACTAATTGAAAGGAGTCAGGCATGAAAGGCTACATATTGTATGGTTCCATTTATATGAAATGTCCAGCAGTGGCAAATCCATACACACAGAAAAGATTCTACATTAGTGGTTGCCAGGGGTTTGGAAGAGAGGGAAATAGGGAATGACTCCTTAAAATGGGTGTAGGTTTCCTCTTGGTTGATGAAAATGTTTTGCAGCTAGGCAGTGGTGATAGTTGCACAACATTGTGACAGTAGTAAATTCCACTGAATGGTACGGTGAATTGTAAAATGATCCAAATGGTGGATTTTGTGTTATGTTCCTTTTACTACAATAAAAAGGAGAAAGAATTCGGGAAAGACTTAGAGTTTGGGCAACTAAGGTGAACTGGTCAAGAAAAAGACAGCTCTATTGTTCAGTTTTCTCTCAGCTCTCCCAGTGCATTAATCCTCAGCCAAAAGTAGCCTGAACTTGTAGATGATAGTCATTCAACACAGTCCAGGGAAAAGTAAATAAAATAAAACCCAACTCTTCTTCTTTAGCACATGTAGGAAAGGTTAGCTTGCTGCTCAGCCACGTGGACATTCATGAAGACGTTTCACTTTAGGTGTCCTCTACTTCAGTACTTTACTCACTTGAGCTCATTCGCACATGTAGGCAACAGCATTCCTTAATTCGATGGAATCTGCAGCACTGGTTGTGATCGGTCTCATGGAAAGAAAAGGAAAGGTGGCGCGGAAGCCAAGGGAAGAGATTCTCAAGACAGAGACGTTGTTTAAGATCTGACTCGGCTTGGCGGTCACAAAGATAAGGATTGAGAAGTAGTGCCCTGGACTTGTCAACGGAGAAATCATTGGGGGCTTCAAGGAGATCAGTTTCACGAGAGTAGTGGGGCAGAAACCAGACCGCAGTGTGGATGGGAGGGGAGAAATGGGGGGCAAGTCAAGAAATTGATGGCAAAGGGAAAGAAGGGAGGGGTGGATAGGAGGACAGGAGAATGGAATGGAGGAGAGCATTTCCTTGTGGCTCTTTAATATGGCTGGGAGGGGCCAACAGAGAAGGAGAGCGTGAAGATGTAGGAAGAGGGGGTGGCATCCCGAGCCCAAGGAGGACTGGCCCCTGTCTTCAGCTCCCACCAGCTGGATGTTCCCTCCCTCTAGCTTTCCACGTAGGCTGTGGAAGTTGCCCCTTGCCTCCTTGGATCAGCCACCCTTGATTCGTTCGTCCTTTTCTTATTTCTCAGCACATCTGGGTCATACGTTATGTGAAGACAAACAAATCACCACGGATGCTTAATTTTCTTGAAAAATCCCCAGGCAGGTACCATTTTGGAGACCTACATATTGTGCCTCAGCAAGCCAAAGTAGCCCATATTTCCTCTCTCATTGGGAGAGATTGCTGTTTCTTGGAGAACCTGATGAAGAGGGTGACTCGCACTTAGGAATAACGTTGCTTGAAAAGTGCAAAAGGTGAGATAGTTTGGCTCTGAGGGGCCTCTGAGGCCTGAGACTTCCTGAGAGATGGCAGACTCACAGCTCCCATTTCCCTCTGACCCTGGGCTATGAGCTCATCAAATGAGATGGTAAATAAAGTCACTGACATGGTTTAAAGGATAATTTAGTTCTCTCTTGTTCACTCAGAGCAAATTGAATGGGATTTGCATACAACATATGGATGAAATATCCATACGATGGGGCTTGACCATATCCTCATGGTTCCCCTTCCCTTTTCTACATCTGGCCCCTTTAGCTCTGCAGACTTAACCCCACACCATCAGTCCACCCAGTCGGTCCGCTGAACGTCTCTTGCTCCTTCGCATCTGGTCGTTGTCGTCACCTTGTTCTCCACTACCGCCTCCTGCGGTAGCTGTTAGGTCCAGGGAGGTTGGTTCACTGTGAGCAAGTAACTGTCAACTCCATGGACAGGTGGAAGTGACTTGGCAGCCGGGATGCGCCCATCCTGAGTTCATTATACCCATGAGGGTCAAGGAGAATGGGGATGCAGCTGGTCTGCAGAGCCCCGGCAGTTCTGAGACACATGCTCCTGGATCCACACGTTGCTCCATACCCAGCCTTGCCTTGCTTTGTTCTCTGTCTTGACTCCATCCAGGTTTCTGCTCTCCTTGTCCCTTTGGGGAGGGAGGCCAGTACCAGCCCAGGTGTAGTCCCCCAAAGCTTCCTACTTCCAAGCGTCACGTAGGCTTGTACATCCCCTTGCTTGGGTTGCCCTGGCATTCGTGCCAACAAGTTGAGTGGTTTATGCCCTAGGCTCTCTCTTCTGGCAAGAATGTGCCTGAAAATCTCCATCTCTGGTTTGGTGGCCCCCAAAAATTCCCAGTCAGTTTTGGTGAGGGGACACTTGGTGACAGTGTTGTCTTTCGAAATGAGTAGTTCCGTTACCGACAATACTTTGCTCCCCATACATTATTTATAAGGTTTCCCTGTTTGTATGTGCAAACTATTTGTGTGTATATTTGGAGAAATACATTGTACAGCCCTCTTTTTTATTTCTTCCACACACCCTAGAGATGTCATAGAGGCAGTAAATATGTCCAACTTTTTGAGAAATTGGAACAATCAAGACTTACCTGTATGGAATGCTGTTAATGATGTCAATTCCCGCGACAGTACCTTTCATCTGACACACTTAGGGACTGTTAACAGATTAAAAGCAGTAAGAGACACGGATAGAGAGAATTTTCATTATCTTGTGCTCTGAAATCTTGGATTTTCATTGGTTTCAATGGGCCTGAAATTGTATTTTCTTTAATAGGCACATAGAAGCCTCTAGCGGTATTCTTAATAAAGCAAGGTGAGTTATAAGCAATCATCTGATGGAGGGTAAATGTACCACAGTCCAGTTTAAGAAAAATACAATATAAAAGTCTTACCATGGTAGAAAATCTTTATATGATCTTTTGAAAAAACAAAGCTTCAAGAAACATAAAGACATGACACCATATTCAGTTTAAAGTCAGTGACTTGTAAGCAAGGCAAAGCAAAGACAGTCTGATTAAGACCGTTGCATTGTTCTGGCATTTTTTAGGTCTCACCCATTTCTGTGGCCTTTTTAGAACCTAAGCTTCTAGGGCACAGAGAACTTCATCTTGACGTAGGGCTGAGCAAATGCACGGAGCATTTCTCAATAAGTAGGCATTAAATTCTTAGTCCAGAAGGAGCCTTGAGATGCCCTCTCTTTACTCCTTGGTAGAACTGTTTTAACCATCCCCTGAAAACAGATTTTTTTCTTTAAATCTCAAAATTCAGAGATTCCACAATCAGAAGTTACTTCTCATTATTGCCTTGTGGTCTGCTGTGGGCATCTGTCGAATGGTGTGAACTCTGCGTGGGGAGCCTGGCCTACCCTCCAGGCCCACGGTTTGGGCTGTGGTGGTGCCATGCTGTGCTCAGGGGCCTTCTTTTTTGGAAGTCTGGGCTCCAGTGAGCCTTGGTCGTGTTCTTTTATGGAACCTTGGGTGCTAGACCACTCTGACCCTCAGTCTCATTTGCAGGTTCTGGGGAGGATTAAATGAGCTCATGGGATATCCAGGTGACTGAGGCAGAGTCGGCTCGGGATGAATCTTTGCTTCGTTTTCATTAGCTGCGGAGAAGACGATGACAGCTTGGTGCCTCTCCAACTTTAATATGGGTATGCCTCTCTTGGGGATCTTGTTAAATGCAGGCTGGTATTCAGTAGTTCTGGGTGGGGCCTGGATTCTGTGCTTCTAACAAGCTCCTAGGTGAGGGTGACGCTGAGGGCAAGGGTTTGGCACCTGTGTTTCTCCCTTTCTGGAAGAGCAGGATGTCTGCCCCACCCCCACCCCGAGAGGAGAAAACATCCGCAATGTGACTACTAGGAACCAGCTTCCCTCACATGCAAGGGTCCTGTACCACTGCTCCCAACCATTCCGTCTGAGGCGCAGCAAGCCAAAACACTGAAATGCTGAGGTTTGCAGCAAAGAGGAGGTTTATTCACAGGGCAGCCAAGCGAGGACGTGACGTGACAATAGGTCTCAAATCCGCCTCCCCAAAGGCAAGGGGCTTTGGGTATCTGTGGGATAAAGAATAAAGAAGCAGGGCAGTATGAGGCATGGGGAGCATGAGGAAAGGTGATTGGAAAAACGTGTGCTCATCATTGTTCTGAGCTGGCCTAACTAGGCTACAGGCCTCAGCACATTCTCAGGCTGGAGTTTTCGGCCCTCTGATGGCAGGAGGTCAAAAGGCACTTGCCCGGGTGGAAGATCGGTGGTCCTCTCCACTCTAAACCAGCTCAGCCTAACCAGGCACAGCTGATTCCAAGTTCCTGGAGGATCACGGGGCAAACATCTTATTGCTTATGCTACATGCTACTTGGAGGACGTGCAGGTGTTCAAGCTACCTTGATGAGTGAAGACCGGGATTTGACTAATCATGACACCTTGTTTCACCTCCAGGCGAGCAGAAGAGAGCTGTAGGCTGAGTCTGGCTCCTAGCACCTGGAATTGGAGGCAGGTGGTTTAAAAATGGGCTTTCCCACCCTCTGTGTGATATAAGGTAGATAGATTATTGAACCTTCCTGTGCCTGTTTCTCCACAAGCAGCATGGGGACACTCAGAGTCCCTCTCTTGGGGGCTGTTATGGGGGTTCAGTGAGATATAGATGCATGCACGGGCACACGGGAGACACCCAGTGTGTGTTCCCTTCGTGCTTATTTTTATTAGGACACCAGTATTGTTAGAACATTTCTGGTTTGGACAACAAATTAGATAGGTGGTCATTGCTATAGTTTATGCGAGAGCAATTCACATTGCCATTTGCAAAAAAGTAGTTGGTTGTCCAGTGGGGATTATAAACATCCGTTTAACATGAGCTACTGAACAGATAGTTCACACAGTAAGTACTTTATTTAAAATCAATTCTCTTTGTTTTCTTAAGCAATTGTTAACCCCCAATTTCGTGAGTACTACCAAGTAAGTCACTTGAAAATCATCTAGAGCAATCTATTTCACTTAGCAAGCCTAAAGCTATAGTTCAACCATTTTATTGACTGTTCTATGACAAAAATTACTCTAAACAGCTATTCCCTGGATAAGTAATCAGCTAAAGCTAGTTTGACTGACTAAATCGATTTACTGAGTTAATAAGCCAGTTGTTTTAGAATAGGTCGAATTCATATTTCTCATCCATTCTGCATTAAACTGTTTCCCATTCGTACATACCCACATTCCTACTTCTGTGCTGTAGGGCTTGGCTGAACTACACCTGCCTTCAGTGAAACTTTTCTCTCCTGCACAATTGGAGATAATTTTAGTCTCGTGACTCCCACGGGGTTACCTCTGTTGTGACACTTGACTCTTTGGTGGCATATTTTATTTGAAAAAGCCTTCCGTTACTCCGGGCACGTCAAACAGTAAATGCTTTCTCTTCGTAAACCTGCATAACAATTTTCTGAACTCTTCTGCTCTGGGCAAGATTCATCAGTACACCAGGCAAACATAGTGAAAGAGGAGACAGTACTTGTGTTGCATTCAATTGGGTCTTGATACCTAAGTGTGACTCTTAACCAAGGATTATGCAGTAGTTAAGGACACAGATTCAAGTTGTTTAGGGTGTGTCCTAAAGTGTCAGTGGCAGAATTTAAGTCTCTACTCTGGAAATTGTAGACCTGAGACAAACTACTTCCCTAAACGTCATTTCCTACGTCTGAGAAAGATAATAGTATCTACCTTGTCGTAGACTGAATAATACCATTGCCCCCAAATGTCCACATTCTACTCTCCAGAACCTGTGAATGTGACCTTAAATGGCAGAAGGCACTTTGCCAGTGGGATGAAAGTAATGGTTCTCAGATGGGAAGATTCTCCTGGACTACCTGGATGGGCCCAAATATAACCACTGGTGTTCTCGTAAGAGAGAGGCAGAGGGAATTTGTACTCCAAAGAGAATGTGATGACGAAGTTGGGGTTGCATTGATGTGGCCAGAAGTGAAGGAATGCTGGCGAGGAAACAAACAGATTCTCGCTTAGAGCCTCTAGAAGGAGGATGGATGGCCCTGTCGACTTCTGGTTTCAGCCCAGGGAAACTGGTTTTGGACCTCTGTCTTGCAGAACCATAAGAAAATAAGTGTGTTGTGTTAGAAGCAAGCACATTTGTAGTCATTTGTTACAGCAGCCATAGGGAACTAATGCCTACCTCATAGGAAGTAGTTCTCCAATTAAAATGTGTGACTGGAAACACACTTAGTGGCATGTGTGACACACACTAGTTATGCTACCGTAGGTCGTTCTTGGAAACTGAAGCCTTGGTTTTGAGAGATCATCAAAACCAGTACAATGGTTGCCATGTTTCTCCTTGTTCAGCCTGGTGACCAACCCGGTAGAGAGAGCTCCATCCTTTCCCACAGGACCCCAACTGTGGGTACGTAGAGGGAAGCGGTTATGTCTCCCTTAAGGCACCTTTTTCTTTTCCTTTCTACTTTTGTCTTCATTAATCTTCATCCAACTGACCTTTCTAAATTTTACAGAAAACAAAACCATTTCTCCATGGATTCAGATACTACCCCAAGTTAATATTCCAACCAAGTTCTTGTTCTTCCGGGTCTCATCACCAGAAATTGCTGAGCCTAACTCTACTCTAGTTTCTAGGATCACTCATTTTCTCATTTCTCCCTTCTCCTCTTAGTTCAGAGTCTTGTCAATTTAGTTCCTTCCCTAACCACAACTTATAGTACGGTGGCACAGCAAAGTGATGAAAGTCTAGACGGTCTGGTTTTAATCCCGGGTTTTGCCACCTACTTACTGTGTGGCATTAGGCAAGCTCTTCAACGTCTCTGGGCCTCAGTTGCCCCCAGAAGAGTGAACATTATGAATATTCCCTACATCTAGGGTTGCCATTATGAGGAATAAGTGAGTTAATATTTGGTAAGCCCTTAGAATAGTACTTGTTATAGTCTAAGCACTACAGTTGTGCTTGTTAATAATAATAAATGAAATTCCAAGCGTATAACTTACTCAACATTCTGTCATAACTTTGAAGTGTTGGTCTATCTGTTGGCTCACGTTGCAGGTAAATGAGTCGAGGCATGGGCTGAGGCATTGCTATCACTGGGTGGTGTGTTCCCAGAACTTGGAACAGCGGTGTGAAATGGGTAGTGGTTCTATTGGAGACAGGGCAGACTGGAAAATGACAGCCTGGGAAGGAGGTGTGGTGTCCATAGCTTTGGTGTTAGAGGTGCTGCCTGCTGAAGCACCAGTGCCGGCCTAAGCCATAAATGGGGTGCTGGGGTAAAGAGGAGCAGGATGGAAGATGACAGCGTGGGAAGGAGGTGTGGTGTCCATAGGTTCGGGGTCTGACGGGCTTCCTGCTGAAGCACCGATGCCCGGCAGGGCCGTAAATGGGGTGCTGGGAAAAACAGGAGCAGAATGGAAGATGACAGCGTGTGAAGGTGGTGTGGTGTCCATAGGTTCGGGGTCTGACGTGCTTCCTGCTGAAGCACCGATGCCCGGCAGGGCCGTAAATGGGGTGGTCGGGAAAACAGGAGCAGAACGGAAGATGACAGCGTGTGAAGGTGGTGTGGTGTCCATAGGTTCGGGGTCTGACGGGCTTCCTGCTGAAGCACCGATGCCCGCCAGGGACATAAATGGGGTGGTCGGGAAAACAGGAGCAGAATGGAAGATGACAGCGTGTGAAGGTGGTGTGGTGTCCATAGGTTCGGGGTCTGACGTGCTTCCTGCTGAAGCACCGATGCCCGCCAGGGCCGTAAATGGGGTGGTCGGGAAAACAGGAGCAGAATGGAAGATGACAGCGTGTGAAGGTGGTGTGGTGTCCATAGGTTCGGGGTCTGACGTGCTTCCTGCTGAAGCACCGATGCCCACCAGGGCCGTAAATGGGGTGCTGGGGAAAACAGGAGCAGAATGGAAGAGGACAGCGTGTGAAGGAGGTGTGGTGTCCATAGCTTCCATATTAGAGGTACTGCCTGCCTTATCTGAGAGCAGAGAATGAAAGTGGGAGAGCCTCTTCCTAGATTCTAACTCCTCTGAATTTATAGCACTGGCTCTGCCTGGCTTTATGACATATCCATTGTACGTGTCACAGAGAAAGTGCAGGCGGGGCAGGGGGTGATGCAGGGGTCACATGCAAGCCCAGCTGCTGGCTTAACCCCGGCCCAAAGGCAAAGGGCAGGGCCCCTTCTGGACTTTCTAGTGGCTGGGACTTCTGGCTGTGGGTGGCAGGTGTTTGGCACCAGATGGGCCACCATGCGGAGACTGTTGGGGACTGTGGAAGCCTCCTCCAGAGCTCACCCTGCCTGGCGACTGGCTCTGCAGGCCCCTCAGCCCTGCGTATGTATCGGCCAGGCCTTCCCCACCACGGGGCCCAGAGGCCAGAGCCTGCTCAGACCTGAGGGCAGGAGGCAGCCAGAGCTTACCAGGGTGTGGGCCACCTCGTCCGCACACCTCCCCAGCTCTTCTGCGAGACCTGGAGACAGGATCGCCTTCTCCAGGGCTGCTCAGCTGCCAGCATCACCATGAGCCAGGTGGCCAAGGTTTCTGAGCAGGAGATGCAGAGCCCTGATCCGACTGGATGCTGCAGCCCACGATGTCCCTTCCTGGCAGATAGGTTCTTTCTTCACTTCTGTTTTGAAATTTGGTAAAAGAACATTTAAACCTTGGCCTGTCCTTCAGGATATATAGATGGTAGTGGCTTAGCCGGGATTCGATCCAAGCCTGTGTGATTCCAGAGCTTGTGCTCTGGACTGTGGTGCCTCCTTATCGTATATGCTTCATGTGTTACTTGTTTTTCTTTTTTTCTTGTAGTCCTTATGGTACTTAGCCCTAAGTGCCATACCTGTAACGAACAGCTACACTGCCCTGTAGGAGGTCTTCTTTTGTTCAACGCATGAATTGGTCATCCACCACACTGTGTTCTAATCTCAGAAGATACAGGTCAGGGAGCACCAGTTGTCAGCATGGCACCATTCCATATTTCTAACTGAGGCTTGAAGCCCGTATTTTCCCTTTGTCTAGTTTGAAGGATCCAGATATGTAAAGATGATATTCTAGATAAATCATGGTCTATCCTGAAAGAAATTCACCAGTGAATTGTTCCATATGGATTAGAAGCCAGCTTCTCTGGCCTTCCTGGATTATATCCAGTAAGGCGTCTCATTCATGTCTAGAAAGCAAATATATCATTTATTGCAACTTCAGCGTGGAGCGATGTATTGGTATAAAGTACGATCAACACAATTTGGTCATTGTGAGTATGACAGCTGGGTCCACTCTTTACTACCCATATGTAACTCTAGGGATTCTTATGCCCAAGAGAGGAGACGTACTCTTGGCTGTCTAGGACAAGGGAAGCATGTGTTGTTATTCAGGAGCTGGAAGCTTCAGCATGACAGGTAGGAATTGAACAATCCTGGTCTACACATCACTTGACCTTGCTTAAAACTTGTTTCTTTGGCTTGCTTCATTGGAGTGTTTTCTCCCTCCTGGGGCTGACATTGTCTGTTATGTATCACGCATGTGACATGTAGAAGTTTCAGAACCCAAAATCATATAGATCAGTAAAAATGTATATATATATATAAACCTATTGAAACTCATACTGGGCATAATTCATATATTCCAAAATCAGTTTGACCCTCTGCTCTTGAGATTCTTTTTATGGTATGTCCCAGCAAATCTGGGCTTCCATCCCCAATAAATTTTGGGGTTGGAGGACACAAAAGCTTTTGCTCAGACCTAAATTCTGTCTGAAAACAAGGGAAATATTATAAGCCCTTTGTAACCTCTCCAAGAGCAGAAATGATTTACAGCTGTGGCATTGAACCATAATTCCTCGATCTCATTTGAGAAGAGTCCAGTTAGAAACAGTGTCTTGATTTTTGTTTCTTTTGTTTCTTCCCTGTTTTCTTGTCTTGCTTACCAACAATCCATTGTAATTCATGAGTTAGTATGGCAGCAGGCTGAGTGTTCCCTGGAGCTCATTAAATGAAGTGTTTTTCCTAAAATGACGTTTGTCTCCTTGTTTTCAGCCCCTCTTCTTTCCTCTGCCCTTTACTATAACCAGAGCTCAGCAAAAGCTGAGTGACTTTGTGCAGACCTTACTTAGGTTCAGCCTTTTTTTCTTCATTATTTCATTCATGGCTCCTCCATTTCATTGCTTGCCTTCTCGACATGTGTTGAAATCTTTCTGTGGTTGACGACTTCCAGAATATCTTGGCTTTTATTGGTTGATTAATTTTGGTATTTCTACAGTTTTATTTAGATATGGTTTCAGGAGGAACAGAAAGTAAATATATTTCCTAGTCTGCCATCTTGAGCTGAAAATCCCTGTGGATTTTAGCATCCAATGTTCCCATGGGAAAACACCCAACCATGGCCTTAATAGATGTAACACTCAAGATTTCAGCTTTTGTTGAGCAATCACTAAGGATTTCATATGTGGTCATTTCTAATGGGGAAATAATAACTATCTCATGACGTTGATTTGAGGATTAAATTAGATAATGAACATGAAAATGCTTTCTAAGATTTAAAAATCAGTCAAAATGTTTTTTGTTATTATTTGATTTGTTGCTATTTCAACTTCACTTGACAGTTGTTTATGACCTTGCGTATGTGAGAAAATGTCCTCTGGGTTATTTTTCTGAAAGCCAGAATGTATTTTTCAATAGCTCAATGGAACTGGCATCATTTGTGAAGGTTAAGGGTGAAGGGGTAAATGTTTCTTGACACCTATCACTTTACAGTGTTTTCAGGAACTAACTGACTCATGTATTCCTCTTCCAAATTTGGTTGAGGACCTCCTACCAGCCACATGCTTTACGTCAGGTGTTGGAAAGCATTTTCTGGATTTGAAATATCTTAGGCTTTGTGGGCCATATACAGTTTCTGTAGCTTCTCCTCCTCTTTCCTCTTCAACAAGCTTTCTAAACGTGAGAACCATTATTAGCTCACAGTCCCACAGATCCAGGCTGAGAGCCTGATTTGATTCGTGGGCATTATTTGCCAATTGCTGCTCTGCGTGTTCACTGAGGAGGGGGACCATGTTTGAGTAATCATTTCTTTGAATCAACTGTTGGTCTTCTGGGGCTTGTCCTTGCTCTCCTACAGTCTCTAATCAGCATGGCATCCAGAGAGATCTTGTTAAAACATAAGTCAGATCATGTCACTCAAATTTCTTCAGTGGCTTCTTCACAGAAAATGCAAAGTCCTCAGAGTGCCTCCACAGACCTAGAAATCTGGGCCTCTGTTTCCTCTCTGACTGTTTCGTTCTCCTCTCCAATTTGCTCGCTCTGTTTTCCACATGCTGACATCCTTTCTGCTCCTTGGATACTCCAAACCTACTCTTGCCTCATTGACTTTCTGCCGCACGCCAGCCGAAGAAAGAGGATTTCACCGCCCAGGGTCAGAAGGGAAGGGGTGAGGACCTGAAGTAGCACTGACGAATGGGGTCAGAAGCCCATGGGGTCAGAAGGCTGCAATGAGAAGCCTACTCACCGCAACAAAGAATAGACCCCCGCTCGCCGAAACTAGAGAAAGCTCGCATGCAGCAATGAAGACCCAATACAGCCAAAAATAAATAAATAAAACATAAAGTATAGAATCTTAAAAAAGCAACAAAAAATCTATAAAGAATATTACGAGAATAGAATCACAGGCCAGTTTCTCCTTTGAATATGCATGCAAAATGTGTAAAGAGAAGCACAAACTGTATCCATGGTATGTAAAACAATCATATATCAGAATCAAAGTAGCTTTATTCTGGCAATGCAAGGTTGCTTTAATGTCCAAACATGAAACTGATCCCAGGAATGAATTAGAGTGGGGAAAGAAGTCATTTAAAACTGAAATCTTGGGACTTCCCTGGTGGTCCAGTATTTAGAACATGACGCTTTCACTGCTGGGGCCCTGGGGTCCAATCCCAGGTCAGGGAACTAAGATCCTGCAAGACATGAGGCAGGGCCCCGAAAAAAACAAAAAAAGGAAAGAAAGAAGTCTTAACCAGGAGACGCACAAGATCGAATAAACATAACAGATAACACCTTATGAAAAGTAGGTGAAGATTATGGAATATTCTAACATTTAAAACAAAAAGAAAGTTTTAAAGATTCAAAAGGATGTGACAAATATTGTACATCGGCAAAAATGAAATGAAATAAAATATACAAATGATGGGAACCCAAAATTCCAGATGCCCAAGTCCTGTCTCTGAAGAGTCTCATTCAATGGGTTCAGGATTTCCTCTATATTTAAAAACCTGCAGGTGATTCTGGTATGATTCACAGACACAATGTAAAGCTTCTCTTTTACAGGAAAGAATGCCAGATTATTTTGTTATCTTATAGTTATACTAACAGGTTGTACTATTGACGGATAAGTCTGCTGTCAAAATGCACCCCCACTAGGGGTAAAAAAGGAACTAGTAGTCTCTACTGCTACTTGGTGGCAGCATGCATGTATTGCAAGGGCAATTATTGTAGCAGTCCAAATTAGTGGAACATTTTAGAATTGGAAGACTACATACAGATCATCTAGTCAAGCTTCCAACTATTAAAGTTGTGAAAACTAAGGCCCATATAAATGACATGATTTATCTCCAAAGAGCATTAGTGAAAGTATGAAATAAAAAATATCTCTGAACTTTTAATTTAGTGCCGTTTTTATTAATCTCAAGTATTAGCTTAAACTTGAGTGTGACAGATTTGGGATTGAATTCTTGCTCACGTTTACTGGTTGCGTGCCTTTTAGTAAGTTACTAAAACACTTTTCTTAAAAATAGACGTATTTATTTATTTATCTTTGGCTGCCTAGGCTCTTCGTTGCTGTGCGCGGGCTTTCTCTAGTTGCGGTGAGCGGGGGCTACTCTTTGTTGCAGTACGCGGGCTTCTCATTGTGGTGGCTTCTCGTTGTTGCTGAGCACGGGGTCTAGGTGCGTGGGCTTCAGTAGCTGTGGTTCACGGGCTCTAGCACGCAGGCTCAGTAGTTGTGGCACATGGTCTTAGTTGCTCCGTGGCATGTGGGATCTTCCCGGACCAGGGCTCAAACGTGTGTCCCGTGCACTGGCAGGTGGATCCTTAACCACCGCGCCAACAGGGAAGCCCTACTAATACACTTTTAACTTTGCTTTTCACGTATGTAAAACGGTGAGCCTTGACTGATATAGAATATGAGATAACCCAGCACTGTTCTTAACACATATATGTAGTTAAAATTTTTTGGCTCTCATCCCACTTAAACAGCCTCTATCCCCTTAATAATGAATGTGTCTTTCAGCTAGCAGAGCGCCCCAGAGCTGACCACATTCTGGCAAGAGATATAGGATTCTTTTTCTTACTGGGGGTTCTTTATACCTGATATTTGAAGCGCACTTAAACTTGAACAACTCTTGTTTATACTGTATTAATGGATTTGATGGATGAATTTTAGAAAGTAATATGCAGGAATTGAGCTGCCTTACTCTCAAGAAATATAATTCGATAGTGGTGGCTAGAACGATAAACAGTGTTTGGACAGGGAGTCCATATTGGATGTGAACTTCCTGTACTCCCATTCGTCTATTAAGAATAAATGGAATCCTTTCAAAATGTGTTCTAAAGGGCAGTTATTTCTTTCTGCCTCATTTAAGTTACCTGCAAGAAAAAGACAATCTCCTGCATCCTTGTTTAATAGGCTTTTAACATAAAGCAGATAATTTTTTGCAACATTTCCCAAACTTTTCGTTATCCAATTGGCTGAGGCTTCTCAACGATTATCATTTCACAACAATATCTCCATCTTCAGCTTCTTTCAATGAATTGGCCTAGTAGATGTGCCATTAAAACAGAGCTTCACTCTCAACGTAGTTTTAATTTTGTATTCAAAGGGTATGAAGGATTCAGCCATAACAGTGAGTGGATTTCTGATACATGCTACATGATGGATGCAACTAATTGAAAGGAGTCAGGCATGAAAGGCTACATATTGTATGGTTCCATTTATATGAAATGTCCAGCAGTGGCAAATCCATACACACAGAAAAGATTCTACATTAGTGGTTGCCAGGGGTTTGGAAGAGAGGGAAATAGGGAATGACTCCTTAAAATGGGTGTAGGTTTCCTCTTGGTTGATGAAAATGTTTTGCAGCTAGGCAGTGGTGATAGTTGCACAACATTGTGACAGTAGTAAATTCCACTGAATGGTACGGTGAATTGTAAAATGATCCAAATGGTGGATTTTGTGTTATGTTCCTTTTACTACAATAAAAAGGAGAAAGAATTCGGGAAAGACTTAGAGTTTGGGCAACTAAGGTGAACTGGTCAAGAAAAAGACAGCTCTATTGTTCAGTTTTCTCTCAGCTCTCCCAGTGCATTAATCCTCAGCCAAAAGTAGCCTGAACTTGTAGATGATAGTCATTCAACACAGTCCAGGGAAAAGTAAATAAAATAAAACCCAACTCTTCTTCTTTAGCACATGTAGGAAAGGTTAGCTTGCTGCTCAGCCACGTGGACATTCATGAAGACGTTTCACTTTAGGTGTCCTCTACTTCAGTACTTTACTCACTTGAGCTCATTCGCACATGTAGGCAACAGCATTCCTTAATTCGATGGAATCTGCAGCACTGGTTGTGATCGGTCTCATGGAAAGAAAAGGAAAGGTGGCGCGGAAGCCAAGGGAAGAGATTCTCAAGACAGAGACGTTGTTTAAGATCTGACTCGGCTTGGCGGTCACAAAGATAAGGATTGAGAAGTAGTGCCCTGGACTTGTCAACGGAGAAATCATTGGGGGCTTCAAGGAGATCAGTTTCACGAGAGTAGTGGGGCAGAAACCAGACCGCAGTGTGGATGGGAGGGGAGAAATGGGGGGCAAGTCAAGAAATTGATGGCAAAGGGAAAGAAGGGAGGGGTGGATAGGAGGACAGGAGAATGGAATGGAGGAGAGCATTTCCTTGTGGCTCTTTAATATGGCTGGGAGGGGCCAACAGAGAAGGAGAGCATGAAGATGTAGGAAGAGGGGGTGGCATCCCGAGCCCAAGGAGGACTGGCCCCTGTCTTCAGCTCCCACCAGCTGGATGTTCCCTCCCTCTAGCTTTCCACGTAGGCTGTGGAAGTTGCCCCTTGCCTCCTTGGATCAGCCACCCTTGATTCGTTCGTCCTTTTCTTATTTCTCAGCACATCTGGGTCATACGTTATGTGAAGACAAACAAATCACCACGGATGCTTAATTTTCTTGAAAAATCCCCAGGCAGGTACCATTTTGGAGACCTACATATTGTGCCTCAGCAAGCCAAAGTAGCCCATATTTCCTCTCTCATTGGGAGAGATTGCTGTTTCTTGGAGAACCTGATGAAGAGGGTGACTCGCACTTAGGAATAACGTTGCTTGAAAAGTGCAAAAGGTGAGATAGTTTGGCTCTGAGGGGCCTCTGAGGCCTGAGACTTCCTGAGAGATGGCAGACTCACAGCTCCCATTTCCCTCTGACCCTGGGCTATGAGCTCATCAAATGAGATGGTAAATAAAGTCACTGACATGGTTTAAAGGATAATTTAGTTCTCTCTTGTTCACTCAGAGCAAATTGAATGGGATTTGCATACAACATATGGATGAAATATCCATACGATGGGGCTTGACCATATCCTCATGGTTCCCCTTCCCTTTTCTACATCTGGCCCCTTTAGCTCTGCAGACTTAACCCCACACCATCAGTCCACCCAGTCGGTCCGCTGAACGTCTCGTGCTCCTTCGCATCTGGTCGTTGTCGTCACCTTGTTCTCCACTACCGCCTCCTGCGGTAGCTGTTAGGTCCAGAGAGGTTGGTTCACTGTGAGCAAGTAACTGTCAACTCCATGGACAGGTGGAAGTGACTTGGCAGCCGGGATTTGCCCATCCTGAGTTCATTATACCCATGAGGGTCAAGGAGAATGGGGATGCAGCTGGTCTGCAGAGCCCCGGCAGTTCTGAGACACATGCTCCTGGATCCACACGTTGCTCCATACCCAGCCTTGCCTTGCTTTGTTCTCTGTCTTGACTCCATTCAGGTTTCTGCTCTCCTTGTCCCTTTGGGGAGGGAGGCCAGTACCAGCCCAGGTGTAGTCCCCCAAAGCTTCCTACTTCCAAGCGTCACGTAGGCTTGTACATCCCCTTGCTTGGGTTGCCCTGGCATTCGTGCCAACAAGTTGAGTGGTTTATGCCCTAGGCTCTCTCTTCTGGCAAGAATGTGCCTGAAAATCTCCATCTCTGGTTTGGTGGCCCCCAAAAATTCCCAGTCAGTTTTGGTGAGGGGACACTTGGTGACAGTGTTGTCTTTCGAAATGAGTAGTTCCGTTACCGACAATACTTTGCTCCCCATACATTATTTATAAGGTTTCCCTGTTTGTATGTGCAAACTATTTGTGTGTATATTTGGAGAAATACATTGTACAGCCCTCTTTTTTATTTCTTCCACACACCCTAGAGATGTCATAGAGGCAGTAAATATGTCCAACTTTTTGAGAAATTGGAACAATCAAGACTTACCTGTATGGAATGCTGTTAATGATGTCAATTCCCGCGACAGTACCTTTCATCTGACACACTTAGGGACTGTTAACAGATTAAAAGCAGTAAGAGACACGGATAGAGAGAATTTTCATTATCTTGTGCTCTGAAATCTTGGATTTTCATTGGTTTCAATGGGCCTGAAATTGTATTTTCTTTAATAGGCACATAGAAGCCTCTAGCGGTATTCTTAATAAAGCAAGGTGAGTTATAAGCAATCATCTGATGGAGGGTAAATGTACCACAGTCCAGTTTAAGAAAAATACAATATAAAAGTCTTACCATGGAAGAAAATCTTTATATGATCTTTTGAAAAAACAAAGCTTCAAGAAACATAAAGACATGACACCATATTCAGTTTAAAGTCAGTGACTTGTAAGCAAGGCAAAGCAAAGACAGTCTGATTAAGACCGTTGCATTGTTCTGGCATTTTTTAGGTCTCACCCATTTCTGTGGCCTTTTTAGAACCTAAGCTTCTAGGGCACAGAGAACTTCATCTTGACGTAGGGCTGAGCAAATGCACGGAGCATTTCTCAATAAGTAGGCATTAAATTCTTAGTCCAGAAGGAGCCTTGAGATGCCCTCTCTTTACTCCTTGGTAGAACTGTTTTAACCATCCCCTGAAAACAGATTTTTTTCTTTAAATCTCAAAATTCAGAGATTCCACAATCAGAAGTTACTTCTCATTATTGCCTTGTGGTCTGCTGTGGGCATCTGTCGAATGGTGTGAACTCTGCGTGGGGAGCCTGGCCTACCCTCCAGGCCCACGGTTTGGGCTGTGGTGGTGCCATGCTGTGCTCAGGGGCCTTCTTTTTTGGAAGTCTGGGCTCCAGTGAGCCTTGGTCGTGTTCTTTTATGGAACCTTGGGTGCTAGACCACTCTGACCCTCAGTCTCATTTGCAGGTTCTGGGGAGGATTAAATGAGCTCATGGGATATCCAGGTGACTGAGGCAGAGTCGGCTCGGGATGAATCTTTGCTTCGTTTTCATTAGCTGCGGAGAAGACGATGACAGCTTGGTGCCTCTCCAACTTTAATATGGGTATGCCTCTCTTGGGGATCTTGTTAAATGCAGGCTGGTATTCAGTAGTTCTGGGTGGGGCCTGGATTCTGTGCTTCTAACAAGCTCCTAGGTGAGGGTGACGCTGAGGGCAAGGGTTTGGCACCTGTGTTTCTCCCTTTCTGGAAGAGCAGGATGTCTGCCCCACCCCCACCCCGAGAGGAGAAAACATCCGCAATGTGACTACTAGGAACCAGCTTCCCTCACATGCAAGGGTCCTGTACCACTGCTCCCAACCATTCCGTCTGAGGCGCAGCAAGCCAAAACACTGAAATGCTGAGGTTTGCAGCAAAGAGGAGGTTTATTCACAGGGCAGCCAAGCGAGGACGTGACGTGACAATAGGTCTCAAATCCGCCTCCCCAAAGGCAAGGGGCTTTGGGTATCTGTGGGATAAAGAATAAAGAAGCAGGGCAGTATGAGGCATGGGGAGCATGAGGAAAGGTGATTGGAAAAACGTGTGCTCATCATTGTTCTGAGCTGGCCTAACTAGGCTACAGGCCTCAGCACATTCTCAGGCTGGAGTTTTCGGCCCTCTGATGGCAGGAGGTCAAAAGGCACTTGCCCGGGTGGAAGATCGGTGGTCCTCTCCACTCTAAACCAGCTCAGCCTAACCAGGCACAGCTGATTCCAAGTTCCTGGAGGATCACGGGGCAAACATCTTATTGCTTATGCTACATGCTACTTGGAGGACGTGCAGGTGTTCAAGCTACCTTGATGAGTGAAGACCGGGATTTGACTAATCATGACACCTTGTTTCACCTCCAGGCGAGCAGAAGAGAGCTGTAGGCTGAGTCTGGCTCCTAGCACCTGGAATTGGAGGCAGGTGGTTTAAAAACGGGCTTTCCCACCCTCTGTGTGATATAAGGTAGATAGATTATTGAACCTTCCTGTGCCTGTTTCTCCACAAGCAGCATGGGGACACTCAGAGTCCCTCTCTTGGGGGCTGTTATGGGGGTTCAGTGAGATATAGATGCATGCACGGGCACACGGGAGACACCCAGTGTGTGTTCCCTTCGTGCTTATTTTTATTAGGACACCAGTATTGTTAGAACATTTCTGGTTTGGACAACAAATTAGATAGGTGGTCATTGCTATAGTTTATGCGAGAGCAATTCACATTGCCATTTGCAAAAAAGTAGTTGGTTGTCCAGTGGGGATTATAAACATCCGTTTAACATGAGCTACTGAACAGATAGTTCACACAGTAAGTACTTTATTTAAAATCAATTCTCTTTGTTTTCTTAAGCAATTGTTAACCCCCAATTTCGTGAGTACTACCAAGTAAGTCACTTGAAAATCATCTAGAGCAATCTATTTCACTTAGCAAGCCTAAAGCTATAGTTCAACCATTTTATTGACTGTTCTATGACAAAAATTACTCTAAACAGCTATTCCCTGGATAAGTAATCAGCTAAAGCTAGTTTGACTGACTAAATCGATTTACTGAGTTAATAAGCCAGTTGTTTTAGAATAGGTCGAATTCATATTTCTCATCCATTCTGCATTAAACTGTTTCCCATTCGTACATACCCACATTCCTACTTCTGTGCTGTAGGGCTTGGCTGAACTACACCTGCCTTCAGTGAAACTTTTCTCTCCTGCACAATTGGAGATAATTTTAGTCTCGTGACTCCCACGGGGTTACCTCTGTTGTGACACTTGACTCTTTGGTGGCATATTTTATTTGAAAAAGCCTTCCGTTACTCCGGGCACGTCAAACAGTAAATGCTTTCTCTTCGTAAACCTGCATAACAATTTTCTGAACTCTTCTGCTCTGGGCAAGATTCATCAGTACACCAGGCAAACATAGTGAAAGAGGAGACAGTACTTGTGTTGCATTCAATTGGGTCTTGATACCTAAGTGTGACTCTTAACCAAGGATTATGCAGTAGTTAAGGACACAGATTCAAGTTGTTTAGGGTGTGTCCTAAAGTGTCAGTGGCAGAATTTAAGTCTCTACTCTGGAAATTGTAGACCTGAGACAAACTACTTCCCTAAACGTCATTTCCTACGTCTGAGAAAGATAATAGTATCTACCTTGTCGTAGACTGAATAATACCATTGCCCCCAAATGTCCACATTCTACTCTCCAGAACCTGTGAATGTGACCTTAAATGGCAGAAGGCACTTTGCCAGTGGGATGAAAGTAATGGTTCTCAGATGGGAAGATTCTCCTGGACTACCTGGATGGGCCCAAATATAACCACTGGTGTTCTCGTAAGAGAGAGGCAGAGGGAATTTGTACTCCAAAGAGAATGTGATGACGAAGTTGGGGTTGCATTGATGTGGCCAGAAGTGAAGGAATGCTGGCGAGGAAACAAACAGATTCTCGCTTAGAGCCTCTAGAAGGAGGATGGATGGCCCTGTCGACTTCTGGTTTCAGCCCAGGGAAACTGGTTTTGGACCTCTGTCTTGCAGAACCATAAGAAAATAAGTGTGTTGTGTTAGAAGCAAGCACATTTGTAGTCATTTGTTACAGCAGCCATAGGGAACTAATGCCTACCTCATAGGAAGTAGTTCTCCAATTAAAATGTGTGACTGGAAACACACTTAGTGGCATGTGTGACACACACTAGTTATGCTACCGTAGGTCGTTCTTGGAAACTGAAGCCTTGGTTTTGAGAGATCATCAAAACCAGTACAATGGTTGCCATGTTTCTCCTTGTTCAGCCTGGTGACCAACCCGGTAGAGAGAGCTCCATCCTTTCCCACAGGACCCCAACTGTGGGTACGTAGAGGGAAGCGGTTATGTCTCCCTTAAGGCACCTTTTTCTTTTCCTTTCTACTTTTGTCTTCATTAATCTTCATCCAACTGACCTTTCTAAATTTTACAGAAAACAAAACCATTTCTCCATGGATTCAGATACTACCCCAAGTTAATATTCCAACCAAGTTCTTGTTCTTCCGGGTCTCATCACCAGAAATTGCTGAGCCTAACTCTACTCTAGTTTCTAGGATCACTCATTTTCTCATTTCTCCCTTCTCCTTTTAGTTCAGAGTCTTGTCAATTTAGTTCCTTCCCTAACCACAACTTATAGTACGGTGGCACAGCAAAGTGATGAAAGTCTAGACGGTCTGGTTTTAATCCCGGGTTTTGCCACCTACTTACTGTGTGGCATTAGGCAAGCTCTTCAACGTCTCTGGGCCTCAGTTGCCCCCAGAAGAGTGAACATTATGAATATTCCCTACATCTAGGGTTGCCATTATGAGGAATAAGTGAGTTAATATTTGGTAAGCACTTAGAATAGTACTTGTTATAGTCTAAGCACTACAGTTGTGCTTGTTAATAATAATAAATGAAATTCCAAGCGTATAACTTACTCAACATTCTGTCATAACTTTGAAGTGTTGGTCTATCTGTTGGCTCACGTTGCAGGTAAATGAGTCGAGGCATGGGCTGAGGCATTGCTATCACTGGGTGGTGTGTTCCCAGAACTTGGAACAGCAGTGTGAAATGGGTAGTGGTTCTATTGGAGACAGGGCAGACTGGAAAATGACAGCCTGGGAAGGAGGTGTGGTGTCCATAGCTTTGGTGTTAGAGGTGCTGCCTGCTGAAGCACCAGTGCCGGCCTAAGCCATAAATGGGGTGCTGGGGTAAAGAGGAGCAGGATGGAAGATGACAGCGTGGGAAGGAGGTGTGGTGTCCATAGGTTCGGGGTCTGACGGGCTTCCTGCTGAAGCACCGATGCCCGGCAGGGCCGTAAATGGGGTGCTGGGAAAAACAGGAGCAGAATGGAAGATGACAGCGTGTGAAGGTGGTGTGGTGTCCATAGGTTCGGGGTCTGACGTGCTTCCTGCTGAAGCACCGATGCCCGCCAGGGCCGTAAATGGGGTGGTCGGGAAAACACGAACAGAACGGAAGATGACAGCGTGTGAAGGTGGTGTGGTGTCCATAGGTTCGGGGTCTGACGGGCTTCCTGCTGAAGCACCGATGCCCGCCAGGGCCGTAAATGGGGTGGTCGGGAAAACAGGAGCAGAATGGAAGATGACAGCGTGTGAAGGTGGTGTGGTGTCCATAGCTTCCATATTAGAGGTACTGCCTGCCTTATCTGAGAGCAGAGAATGAAAGTGGGAGAGCCTCTTCCTAGATTCTAACTCCTCTGAATTTATAGCACTGGCTCTGCCTGGCTTTATGACATATCCATTGTACGTGTCACAGAGAAAGTGCAGGCGGGGCAGGGGGTGATGCAGGGGTCACATGCAAGCCCAGCTGCTGGCTTAACCCCGGCCCAAAGGCAAAGGGCAGGGCCCCTTCTGGACTTTCTAGTGGCTGGGACTTCTGGCTGTGGGTGGCAGGTGTTTGGCACCAGATGGGCCACCATGCGGAGACTGTTGGGGACTGTGGAAGCCTCCTCCAGAGCTCACCCTGCCTGGCGACTGGCTCTGCAGGCCCCTCAGCCCTGCGTATGTATCGGCCAGGCCTTCCCCACCACGGGGCCCAGAGGCCAGAGCCTGCTCAGACCTGAGGGCAGGAGGCAGCCAGAGCTTACCAGGGTGTGGGCCACCTCGTCCGCAGACCTCCCCAGCTCTTCTGCGAGACCTGGAGACAGGATCGCCTTCTCCAGGGCTGCTCAGCTGCCAGCATCACCATGAGCCAGGTGGCCAAGGTTTCTGAGCAGGAGATGCAGAGCCCTGATCCGACTGGATGCTGCAGCCCACGATGTCCCTTCCTGGCAGATAGGTTCTTTCTTCACTTCTGTTTTGAAATTTGGTAAAAGAACATTTAAACCTTGGCCTGTCCTTCAGGGTATATAGATGGTAGTGGCTTAGCCGGGATTCAATCCAAGCCTGTGTGATTCCAGAGCTTGTGCTCTGGACTGTGGTGCCTCCTTATCGTATATGCTTCATGTGTTACTTGTTTTTCTTTTTTTCTTGTAGTCCTTATGGTACTTAGCCCTAAGTGCCATACCTGTAACGAACAGCTACACTGCCCTGTAGGAGGTCTTCTTTTGTTCAACGCATGAATTGGTCATCCACCACACTGTGTTCTAATCTCAGAAGATACAGGTCAGGGAGCACCAGTTGTCAGCATGGCACCATTCCATATTTCTAACTGAGGCTTGAAGCCCGTATTTTCCCTTTGTCTAGTTTGAAGGATCCAGATATGTAAAGATGATATTCTAGATAAATCATGGTCTATCCTGAAAGAAATTCACCAGTGAATTGTTCCATATGGATTAGAAGCCAGCTTCTCTGGCCTTCCTGGATTATATCCAGTAAGGCGTCTCATTCATGTCTAGAAAGCAAATATATCATTTATTGCAACTTCAGCGTGGAGCGATGTATTGGTATAAAGTACGATCAACACAATTTGGTCATTGTGAGTATGACAGCTGGGTCCACTCTTTACTACCCATATGTAACTCTAGGGATTCTTATGCCCAAGAGAGGAGACGTACTCTTGGCTGTCTAGGACAAGGGAAGCATGTGTTGTTATTCAGGAGCTGGAAGCTTCAGCATGACAGGTAGGAATTGAACAATCCTGGTCTACACATCACTTGACCTTGCTTAAAACTTGTTTCTTTGGCTTGCTTCATTGGAGTGTTTTCTCCCTCCTGGGGCTGACATTGTCTGTTATGTATCACGCATGTGACATGTAGAAGTTTCAGAACCCAAAATCATATAGATCAGTAAAAATGTATATATATATATAAACCTATTGAAACTCATACTGGGCATAATTCATATATTCCAAAATCAGTTTGACCCTCTGCTCTTGAGATTCTTTTTATGGTATGTCCCAGCAAATCTGGGCTTCCATCCCCAATAAATTTTGGGGTTGGAGGACACAAAAGCTTTTGCTCAGACCTAAATTCTGTCTGAAAACAAGGGAAATATTATAAGCCCTTTGTAACCTCTCCAAGAGCAGAAATGATTTACAGCTGTGGCATTGAACCATAATTCCTCGATCTCATTTGAGAAGAGTCCAGTTAGAAACAGTGTCTTGATTTTTGTTTCTTTTGTTTCTTCCCTGTTTTCTTGTCTTGCTTACCAACAATCCATTGTAATTCATGAGTTAGTATGGCAGCAGGCTGAGTGTTCCCTGGAGCTCATTAAATGAAGTGTTTTTCCTAAAATGACGTTTGTCTCCTTGTTTTCAGCCCCTCTTCTTTCCTCTGCCCTTTACTATAACCAGAGCTCAGCAAAAGCTGAGTGACTTTGTGCAGACCTTACTTAGGTTCAGCCTTTTTTTCTTCATTATTTCATTCATGGCTCCTCCATTTCATTGCTTGCCTTCTCGACATGTGTTGAAATCTTTCTGTGGTTGACGACTTCCAGAATATCTTGGCTTTTATTGGTTGATTAATTTTGGTATTTCTACAGTTTTATTTAGATATGGTTTCAGGAGGAACAGAAAGTAAATATATTTCCTAGTCTGCCATCTTGAGCTGAAAATCCCTGTGGATTTTAGCATCCAATGTTCCCATGGGAAAACACCCAACCATGGCCTTAATAGATGTAACACTCAAGATTTCAGCTTTTGTTGAGCAATCACTAAGGATTTCATATGTGGTCATTTCTAATGGGGAAATAATAACTATCTCATGACGTTGATTTGAGGATTAAATTAGATAATGAACATGAAAATGCTTTCTAAGATTTAAAAATCAGTCAAAATGTTTTTTGTTATTATTTGATTTGTTGCTATTTCAACTTCACTTGACAGTTGTTTATGACCTTGCGTATGTGAGAAAATGTCCTCTGGGTTATTTTTCTGAAAGCCAGAATGTATTTTTCAGTAGCTCAATGGAACTGGCATCATTTGTGAAGGTTAAGGGTGAAGGGGTAAATGTTTCTTGACACCTATCACTTTACAGTGTTTTCAGGAACTAACTGACTCATGTATTCCTCTTCCAAATTTGGTTGAGGACCTCCTACCAGCCACATGCTTTACGTCAGGTGTTGGAAAGCATTTTCTGGATTTGAAATATCTTAGGCTTTGTGGGCCATATACAGTTTCTGTAGCTTCTCCTCCTCTTTCCTCTTCAACAAGCTTTCTAAACGTGAGAACCATTATTAGCTCACAGTCCCACAGATCCAGGCTGAGAGCCTGATTTGATTCGTGGGCATTATTTGCCAATTGCTGCTCTGCGTGTTCACTGAGGAGGGGGACCATGTTTGAGTAATCATTTCTTTGAATCAACTGTTGGTCTTCTGGGGCTTGTCCTTGCTCTCCTACAGTCTCTAATCAGCATGGCATCCAGAGAGATCTTGTTAAAACATAAGTCAGATCATGTCACTCAAATTTCTTCAGTGGCTTCTTCACAGAAAATGCAAAGTCCTCAGAGTGCCTCCACAGACCTAGAAATCTGGGCCTCTGTTTCCTCTCTGACTGTTTCGTTCTCCTCTCCAATTTGCTCGCTCTGTTTTCCACATGCTGACATCCTTTCTGCTCCTTGGATACTCCAAACCTACTCTTGCCTCATTGACTTTCTGCCGCACGCCAGCCGAAGAAAGAGGATTTCACCGCCCAGGGTCAGAAGGGAAGGGGTGAGGACCTGAAGTAGCACTGACGAATGGGGTCAGAAGCCCATGGGGTCAGAAGGCTGCAATGAGAAGCCTACTCACCGCAACAAAGAATAGACCCCCGCTCGCCGAAACTAGAGAAAGCTCGCATGCAGCAATGAAGACCCAATACAGCCAAAAATAAATAAATAAAACATAAAGTATAGAATCTTAAAAAAGCAACAAAAAATCTATAAAGAATATTACGAGAATAGAATCACAGGCCAGTTTCTCCTTTGAATATGCATGCAAAATGTGTAAAGAGAAGCACAAACTGTATCCATGGTATGTAAAACAATCATATATCAGAATCAAAGTAGCTTTATTCTGGCAATGCAAGGTTGCTTTAATGTCCAAACATGAAACTGATCCCAGGAATGAATTAGAGTGGGGAAAGAAGTCATTTAAAACTGAAATCTTGGGACTTCCCTGGTGGTCCAGTATTTAGAACATGACGCTTTCACTGCTGGGGCCCTGGGGTCCAATCCCAGGTCAGGGAACTAAGATCCTGCAAGACATGAGGCAGGGCCCCGAAAAAAACAAAAAAAGGAAAGAAAGAAGTCTTAACCAGGAGACGCACAAGATCGAATAAACATAACAGATAACACCTTATGAAAAGTAGGTGAAGATTATGGAATATTCTAACATTTAAAACAAAAAGAAAGTTTTAAAGATTCAAAAGGATGTGACAAATATTGTACATCGGCAAAAATGAAATGAAATAAAATATAAAAATGATGGGAACCCAAAATTCCAGATGCCCAAGTCCTGTCTCTGAAGAGTCTCATTCAATGGGTTCAGGATTTCCTCTATATTTAAAAACCTGCAGGTGATTCTGGTATGATTCACAGACACAATGTAAAGCTTCTCTTTTACAGGAAAGAATGCCAGATTATTTTGTTATCTTATAGTTATACTAACAGGTTGTACTATTGACGGATAAGTCTGCTGTCAAAATGCACCCCCACTAGGGGTAAAAAAGGAACTAGTAGTCTCTACTGCTACTTGGTGGCAACATGCATGTATTGCAAGGGCAATTATTGTAACAGTCCAAATTAGTGGAACATTTTAGAATTGGAAGACTACATACAGATCATCTAGTCAAGCTTCCAACTATTAAAGTTGTGAAAACTAAGGCCCATATAAATGACATGATTTATCTCCAAAGAGCATTAGTGAAAGTATGAAATAAAAAATATCTCTGAACTTTTAATTTAGTGCCGTTTTTATTAATCTCAAGTATTAGCTTAAACTTGAGTGTGACAGATTTGGGATTGAATTCTTGCTCACGTTTACTGGTTGCGTGCCTTTTAGTAAGTTACTAAAACACTTTTCTTAAAAATAGACGTATTTATTTATTTATCTTTGGCTGCCTAGGCTCTTCGTTGCTGTGCGCGGGCTTTCTCTAGTTGCGGTGAGCGGGGGCTACTCTTTGTTGCAGTACGCGGGCTTCTCATTGTGGTGGCTTCTCGTTGTTGCTGAGCACGGGGTCTAGGTGCGTGGGCTTCAGTAGCTGTGGTTCACGGGCTCTAGCACGCAGGCTCAGTAGTTGTGGCACATGGTCTTAGTTGCTCCGTGGCATGTGGGATCTTCCCGGACCAGGGCTCAAACGTGTGTCCCGTGCACTGGCAGGTGGATCCTTAACCACCGCGCCAACAGGGAAGCCCTACTAATACACTTTTAACTTTGCTTTTCACGTATGTAAAACGGTGAGCCTTGACTGATATAGAATATGAGATAACCCAGCACTGTTCTTAACACATATATGTAGTTAAAATTTTTTGGCTCTCATCCCACTTAAACAGCCTCTATCCCCTTAATAATGAATGTGTCTTTCAGCTAGCAGAGCGCCCCAGAGCTGACCACATTCTGGCAAGAGATATAGGATTCTTTTTCTTACTGGGGGTTCTTTATACCTGATATTTGAAGCGCACTTAAACTTGAACAACTCTTGTTTATACTGTATTAATGGATTTGATGGATGAATTTTAGAAAGTAATATGCAGGAATTGAGCTGCCTTACTCTCAAGAAATATAATTCGATAGTGGTGGCTAGAACGATAAACAGTGTTTGGACAGGGAGTCCATATTGGATGTGAACTTCCTGTACTCCCATTCGTCTATTAAGAATAAATGGAATCCTTTCAAAATGTGTTCTAAAGGGCAGTTATTTCTTTCTGCCTCATTTAAGTTACCTGCAAGAAAAAGACAATCTCCTGCATCCTTGTTTAATAGGCTTTTAACATAAAGCAGATAATTTTTTGCAACATTTCCCAAACTTTTCGTTATCCAATTGGCTGAGGCTTCTCAACGATTATCATTTCACAACAATATCTCCATCTTCAGCTTCTTTCAATGAATTGGCCTAATAGATGTGCCATTAAAACAGAGCTTCACTCTCAACGTAGTTTTAATTTTGTATTCAAAGGGTATGAAGGATTCAGCCATAACAGTGAGTGGATTTCTGATACATGCTACATGATGGATGCAACTAATTGAAAGGAGTCAGGCATGAAAGGCTACATATTGTATGGTTCCATTTATATGAAATGTCCAGCAGTGGCAAATCCATACACACAGAAAAGATTCTACATTAGTGGTTGCCAGGGGTTTGGAAGAGAGGGAAATAGGGAATGACTCCTTAAAATGGGTGTAGGTTTCCTCTTGGTTGATGAAAATGTTTTGCAGCTAGGCAGTGGTGATAGTTGCACAACATTGTGACAGTAGTAAATTCCACTGAATGGTACGGTGAATTGTAAAATGATCCAAATGGTGGATTTTGTGTTATGTTCCTTTTACTACAATAAAAAGGAGAAAGAATTCGGGAAAGACTTAGAGTTTGGGCAACTAAGGTGAACTGGTCAAGAAAAAGACAGCTCTATTGTTCAGTTTTCTCTCAGCTCTCCCAGTGCATTAATCCTCAGCCAAAAGTAGCCTGAACTTGTAGATGATAGTCATTCAACACAGTCCAGGGAAAAGTAAATAAAATAAAACCCAACTCTTCTTCTTTAGCACATGTAGGAAAGGTTAGCTTGCTGCTCAGCCACGTGGACATTCATGAAGACGTTTCACTTTAGGTGTCCTCTACTTCAGTACTTTACTCACTTGAGCTCATTCACACATGTAGGCAACAGCATTCCTTAATTCGATGGAATCTGCAGCACTGGTTGTGATCGGTCTCATGGAAAGAAAAGGAAAGGTGGCGCGGAAGCCAAGGGAAGAGATTCTCAAGACAGAGACGTTGTTTAAGATCTGACTCGGCTTGGCGGTCACAAAGATAAGGATTGAGAAGTAGTGCCCTGGACTTGTCAACGGAGAAATCATTGGGGGCTTCAAGGAGATCAGTTTCACGAGAGTAGTGGGGCAGAAACCAGACCGCAGTGTGGATGGGAGGGGAGAAATGGGGGGCAAGTCAAGAAATTGATGGCAAAGGGAAAGAAGGGAGGGGTGGATAGGAGGACAGGAGAATGGAATGGAGGAGAGCATTTCCTTGTGGCTCTTTAATATGGCTGGGAGGGGCCAACAGAGAAGGAGAGCGTGAAGATGTAGGAAGAGGGGGTGGCATCCCGAGCCCAAGGAGGACTGGCCCCTGTCTTCAGCTCCCACCAGCTGGATGTTCCCTCCCTCTAGCTTTCCACGTAGGCTGTGGAAGTTGCCCCTTGCCTCCTTGGATCAGCCACCCTTGATTCGTTCGTCCTTTTCTTATTTCTCAGCACATCGGGGTCATACGTTATGTGAAGACAAACAAATCACCACGGATGCTTAATTTTCTTGAAAAATCCCCAGGCAGGTACCATTTTGGAGACCTACATATTGTGCCTCAGCAAGCCAAAGTAGCCCATATTTCCTCTCTCATTGGGAGAGATTGCTGTTTCTTGGAGAACCTGATGAAGAGGGTGACTCGCGCTTAGGAATAACGTTGCTTGAAAAGTGCAAAAGGTGAGGTAGTTTGGCTCTGAGGGGCCTCTGAGGCCTGAGACTTCCTGAGAGATGGCAGACTCACAGCTCCCATTTCCCTCTGCCCCTGGGCTATGAGCTCATCAAATGAGATGGTAAATAAAGTCACTGACATGGTTTAAAGGATAATTTAGTTCTCTCTTGTTCACTCAGAGCAAATTGAATGGGATTTGCATACAACATATGGATGAAATATCCATACGATGGGGCTTGACCATATCCTCATGGTTCCCCTTCCCTTTTCTACATCTGGCCCCTTTAGCTCTGCAGACTTAACCCCACACCATCAGTCCACCCAGTCGGTCCGCTGAACGTCTCTTGCTCCTTCGCATCTGGTCGTTGTCGTCACCTTGTTCTCCACTACCGCCTCCTGCGGTAGCTGTTAGGTCCAGGGAGGTTGGTTCACTGTGAGCAAGTAACTGTCAACTCCATGGACAGGTGGAAGTGACTTGGCAGCCGGGATTTGCCCATCCTGAGTTCATTATACCCATGAGGGTCAAGGAGAATGGGGATGCAGCTGGTCTGCAGAGCCCCGGCAGTTCTGAGACACATGCTCCTGGATCCACACGTTGCTCCATACCCAGCCTTGCCTTGCTTTGTTCTCTGTCTTGACTCCAGCCAGGTTTCTGCTCTCCTTGTCCCTTTGGGGAGGGAGGCCAGTACCAGCCCAGGTGTAGTCCCCCAAAGCTTCCTACTTCCAAGCGTCACGTAGGCTTGTACATCCCCTTGCTTGGGTTGCCCTGGCATTCGTGCCAACAAGTTGAGTGGTTTATGCCCTAGGCTCTCTCTTCTGGCAAGAATGTGCCTGAAAATCTCCATCTCTGGTTTGGTGGCCCCCAAAAATTCCCAGTCAGTTTTGGTGAGGGGACACTTGGTGACAGTGTTGTCTTTCGAAATGAGTAGTTCCGTTACCGACAATACTTTGCTCCCCATACATTATTTATAAGGTTTCCCTGTTTGTATGTGCAAACTATTTGTGTGTATATTTGGAGAAATACATTGTACAGCCCTCTTTTTTATTTCTTCCACACACCCTAGAGATGTCATAGAGGCAGTAAATATGTCCAACTTTTTGAGAAATTGGAACAATCAAGACTTACCTGTATGGAATGCTGTTAATGATGTCAATTCCCGCGACAGTACCTTTCATCTGACACACTTAGGGACTGTTAACAGATTAAAAGCAGTAAGAGACACGGATAGAGAGAATTTTCATTATCTTGTGCTCTGAAATCTTGGATTTTCATTGGTTTCAATGGGCCTGAAATTGTATTTTCTTTAGTAGGGACATAGAAGCCTCTAGCGGTATTCTTAATAAAGCAAGGTGAGTTATAAGCAATCATCTGATGGAGGGTAAATGTACCACAGTCCAGTTTAAGAAAAATACAATATAAAAGTCTTACCATGGAAGAAAATCTTTATATGATCTTTTGAAAAAACAAAGCTTCAAGAAACATAAAGACATGACACCATATTCAGTTTAAAGTCAGTGACTTGTAAGCAAGGCAAAGCAAAGACAGTCTGATTAAGACCGTTGCATTGTTCTGGCATTTTTTAGGTCTCACCCATTTCTGTGGCCTTTTTAGAACCTAAGCTTCTAGGGCACAGAGAACTTCATCTTGACGTAGGGCTGAGCAAATGCACGGAGCATTTCTCAATAAGTAGGCATTAAATTCTTAGTCCAGAAGGAGCCTTGAGATGCCCTCTCTTTACTCCTTGGTAGAACTGTTTTAACCATCCCCTGAAAACAGATTTTTTTCTTTAAATCTCAAAATTCAGAGATTCCACAATCAGAAGTTACTTCTCATTATTGCCTTGTGGTCTGCTGTGGGCATCTGTCGAATGGTGTGAACTCTGCGTGGGGAGCCTGGCCTACCCTCCAGGCCCACGGTTTGGGCTGTGGTGGTGCCATGCTGTGCTCAGGGGCCTTCTTTTTTGGAAGTCTGGGCTCCAGTGAGCCTTGGTCGTGTTCTTTTATGGAACCTTGGGTGCTAGACCACTCTGACCCTCAGTCTCATTTGCAGGTTCTGGGGAGGATTAAATGAGCTCATGGGATATCCAGGTGACTGAGGCAGAGTCGGCTCGGGATGAATCTTTGCTTCGTTTTCATTAGCTGCGGAGAAGACGATGACAGCTTGGTGCCTCTCCAACTTTAATATGGGTATGCCTCTCTTGGGGATCTTGTTAAATGCAGGCTGGTATTCAGTAGTTCTGGGTGGGGCCTGGATTCTGTGCTTCTAACAAGCTCCTAGGTGAGGGTGACGCTGAGGGCAAGGGTTTGGCACCTGTGTTTCTCCCTTTCTGGAAGAGCAGGATGTCTGCCCCACCCCCACCCCGAGAGGAGAAAACATCCGCAATGTGACTACTAGGAACCAGCTTCCCTCACATGCAAGGGTCCTGTACCACTGCTCCCAACCATTCCGTCTGAGGCGCAGCAAGCCAAAACACTGAAATGCTGAGGTTTGCAGCAAAGAGGAGGTTTATTCACAGGGCAGCCAAGCGAGGACGTGACGTGACAATAGGTCTCAAATCCGCCTCCCCAAAGGCAAGGGGCTTTGGGTATCTGTGGGATAAAGAATAAAGAAGCAGGGCAGTATGAGGCATGGGGAGCATGAGGAAAGGTGATTGGAAAAACGTGTGCTCATCATTGTTCTGAGCTGGCCTAACTAGGCTACAGGCCTCAGCACATTCTCAGGCTGGAGTTTTCGGCCCTCTGATGGCAGGAGGTCAAAAGGCACTTGCCCGGGTGGAAGATCGGTGGTCCTCTCCACTCTAAACCAGCTCAGCCTAACCAGGCACAGCTGATTCCAAGTTCCTGGAGGATCACGGGGCAAACATCTTATTGCTTATGCTACATGCTACTTGGAGGACGTGCAGGTGTTCAAGCTACCTTGATGAGTGAAGACCGGGATTTGACTAATCATGACACCTTGTTTCACCTCCAGGCGAGCAGAAGAGAGCTGTAGGCTGAGTCTGGCTCCTAGCACCTGGAATTGGAGGCAGGTGGTTTAAAAACGGGCTTTCCCACCCTCTGTGTGATATAAGGTAGATAGATTATTGAACCTTCCTGTGCCTGTTTCTCCACAAGCAGCATGGGGACACTCAGAGTCCCTCTCTTGGGGGCTGTTATGGGGGTTCAGTGAGATATAGATGCATGCACGGGCACACGGGAGACACCCAGTGTGTGTTCCCTTCGTGCTTATTTTTATTAGGACACCAGTATTGTTAGAACATTTCTGGTTTGGACAACAAATTAGATAGGTGGTCATTGCTATAGTTTATGCGAGAGCAATTCACATTGCCATTTGCAAAAAAGTAGTTGGTTGTCCAGTGGGGATTATAAACATCCGTTTAACATGAGCTACTGAACAGATAGTTCACACAGTAAGTACTTTATTTAAAATCAATTCTCTTTGTTTTCTTAAGCAATTGTTAACCCCCAATTTCGTGAGTACTACCAAGTAAGTCACTTGAAAATCATCTAGAGCAATCTATTTCACTTAGCAAGCCTAAAGCTATAGTTCAACCATTTTATTGACTGTTCTATGACAAAAATTACTCTAAACAGCTATTCCCTGGATAAGTAATCAGCTAAAGCTAGTTTGACTGACTAAATCGATTTACTGAGTTAATAAGCCAGTTGTTTTAGAATAGGTCGAATTCATATTTCTCATCCATTCTGCATTAAACTGTTTCCCATTCGTACATACCCACATTCCTACTTCTGTGCTGTAGGGCTTGGCTGAACTACACCTGCCTTCAGTGAAACTTTTCTCTCCTGCACAATTGGAGATAATTTTAGTCTCGTGACTCCCACGGGGTTACCTCTGTTGTGACACTTGACTCTTTGGTGGCATATTTTATTTGAAAAAGCCTTCCGTTACTCCGGGCATGTCAAACAGTAAATGCTTTCTCTTCGTAAACCTGCATAACAATTTTCTGAACTCTTCTGCTCTGGGCAAGATTCATCAGTACACCAGGCAAACATAGTGAAAGAGGAGACAGTACTTGTGTTGCATTCAATTGGGTCTTGATACCTAAGTGTGACTCTTAACCAAGGATTATGCAGTAGTTAAGGACACAGATTCAAGTTGTTTAGGGTGTGTCCTAAAGTGTCAGTGGCAGAATTTAAGTCTCTACTCTGGAAATTGTAGACCTGAGACAAACTACTTCCCTAAACGTCATTTCCTACGTCTGAGAAAGATAATAGTATCTACCTTGTCGTAGACTGAATAATACCATTGCCCCCAAATGTCCACATTCTACTCTCCAGAACCTGTGAATGTGACCTTAAATGGCAGAAGGCACTTTGCCAGTGGGATGAAAGTAATGGTTCTCAGATGGGAAGATTCTCCTGGACTACCTGGATGGGCCCAAATATAACCACTGGTGTTCTCGTAAGAGAGAGGCAGAGGGAATTTGTACTCCAAAGAGAATGTGATGACGAAGTTGGGGTTGCATTGATGTGGCCAGAAGTGAAGGAATGCTGGCGAGGAAACAAACAGATTCTCGCTTAGAGCCTCTAGAAGGAGGATGGATGGCCCTGTCGACTTCTGGTTTCAGCCCAGGGAAACTGGTTTTGGACCTCTGTCTTGCAGAACCATAAGAAAATAAGTGTGTTGTGTTAGAAGCAAGCACATTTGTAGTCATTTGTTACAGCAGCCATAGGGAACTAATGCCTACCTCATAGGAAGTAGTTCTCCAATTAAAATGTGTGACTGGAAACACACTTAGTGGCATGTGTGACACACACTAGTTATGCTACCGTAGGTCGTTCTTGGAAACTGAAGCCTTGGTTTTGAGAGATCATCAAAACCAGTACAATGGTTGCCATGTTTCTCCTTGTTCAGCCTGGTGACCAACCCGGTAGAGAGAGCTCCATCCTTTCCCACAGGACCCCAACTGTGGGTACGTAGAGGGAAGCGGTTATGTCTCCCTTAAGGCACCTTTTTCTTTTCCTTTCTACTTTTGTCTTCATTAATCTTCATCCAACTGACCTTTCTAAATTTTACAGAAAACAAAACCATTTCTCCATGGATTCAGATACTACCCCAAGTTAATATTCCAACCAAGTTCTTGTTCTTCCGGGTCTCATCACCAGAAATTGCTGAGCCTAACTCTACTCTAGTTTCTAGGATCACTCATTTTCTCATTTCTCCCTTCTCCTTTTAGTTCAGAGTCTTGTCAATTTAGTTCCTTCCCTAACCACAACTTATAGTACGGTGGCACAGCAAAGTGATGAAAGTCTAGACGGTCTGGTTTTAATCCCGGGTTTTGCCACCTACTTACTGTGTGGCATTAGGCAAGCTCTTCAACGTCTCTGGGCCTCAGTTGCCCCCAGAAGAGTGAACATTATGAATATTCCCTACCTCTAGGGTTGCCATTATGAGGAATAAGTGAGTTAATATTTGGTAAGCCCTTAGAATAGTACTTGTTATAGTCTAAGCACTACAGTTGTGCTTGTTAATAATAATAAATGAAATTCCAAGCGTATAACTTACTCAACATTCTGTCATAACTTTGAAGTGTTGGTCTATCTGTTGGCTCACGTTGCAGGTAAATGAGTCGAGGCATGGGCTGAGGCATTGCTATCACTGGGTGGTGTGTTCCCAGAACTTGGAACAGCGGTGTGAAATGGGTAGTGGTTCTATTGGAGACAGGGCAGACTGGAAAATGACAGCCTGGGAAGGAGGTGTGGTGTCCATAGCTTTGGTGTTAGAGGTGCTGCCTGCTGAAGCACCAGTGCCGGCCTAAGCCGTAAATGGGGTGCTGGGGTAAAGAGGAGCAGGATGGAAGATGACAGCGTGGGAAGGAGGTGTGGTGTCCATAGGTTCGGGGTCTGACGGGCTTCCTGCTGAAGCACCGATGCCCGGCAGGGCCGTAAATGGGGTGCTGGGAAAAACAGGAGCAGAATGGAAGATGACAGCGTGTGAAGGTGGTGTGGTGTCCATAGGTTCGGGGTCTGACGTGCTTCCTGCTGAAGCACCGATGCCCGGCAGGGCCGTAAATGGGGTGGTCGGGAAAACAGGAGCAGAACGGAAGATGACAGCGTGTGAAGGTGGTGTGGTGTCCATAGGTTCGGGGTCTGACGGGCTTCCTGCTGAAGCACCGATGCCCGCCAGGGACATAAATGGGGTGGTCGGGAAAACAGGAGCAGAATGGAAGATGACAGCGTGTGAAGGTGGTGTGGTGTCCATAGGTTCGGGGTCTGACGTGCTTCCTGCTGAAGCACCGATGCCCGCCAGGGCCGTAAATGGGGTGGTCGGGAAAACAGGAGCAGAATGGAAGATGACAGCGTGTGAAGGTGGTGTGGTGTCCATAGGTTCGGGGTCTGACGTGCTTCCTGCTGAAGCACCGATGCCCGCCAGGGCCGTAAATGGGGTGCTGGGGAAAACAGGAGCAGAATGGGAGAGGACAGCGTGTGAAGGAGGTGTGGTGTCCATAGCTTCCATATTAGAGGTACTGCCTGCCTTATCTGAGAGCAGAGAATGAAAGTGGGAGAGCCTCTTCCTAGATTCTAACTCCTCTGAATTTATAGCACTGGCTCTGCCTGGCTTTATGACATATCCATTGTACGTGTCACAGAGAAAGTGCAGGCGGGGCAGGGGGTGATGCAGGGGTCACATGCAAGCCCAGCTGCTGGCTTAACCCCGGCCCAAAGGCAAAGGGCAGGGCCCCTTCTGGACTTTCTAGTGGCTGGGACTTCTGGCTGTGGGTGGCAGGTGTTTGGCACCAGATGGGCCACCATGCGGAGACTGTTGGGGACTGTGGAAGCCTCCTCCAGAGCTCACCCTGCCTGGCGACTGGCTCTGCAGGCCCCTCAGCCCTGCGTATGTATCGGCCAGGCCTTCCCCACCACGGGGCCCAGAGGCCAGAGCCTGCTCAGACCTGAGGGCAGGAGGCAGCCAGAGCTTACCAGGGTGTGGGCCACCTCGTCCGCAGACCTCCCCAGCTCTTCTGCGAGACCTGGAGACAGGATCGCCTTCTCCAGGGCTGCTCAGCTGCCAGCATCACCATGAGCCAGGTGGCCAAGGTTTCTGAGCAGGAGATGCAGAGCCCTGATCCGACTGGATGCTGCAGCCCACGATGTCCCTTCCTGGCAGATAGGTTCTTTCTTCACTTCTGTTTTGAAATTTGGTAAAAGAACATTTAAACCTTGGCCTGTCCTTCAGGGTATATAGATGGTAGTGGCTTAGCCGGGATTCAATCCAAGCCTGTGTGATTCCAGAGCTTGTGCTCTGGACTGTGGTGCCTCCTTATCGTATATGCTTCATGTGTTACTTGTTTTTCTTTTTTTCTTGTAGTCCTTATGGTACTTAGCCCTAAGTGCCATACCTGTAACGAACAGCTACACTGCCCTGTAGGAGGTCTTCTTTTGTTCAACGCATGAATTGGTCATCCACCACACTGTGTTCTAATCTCAGAAGATACAGGTCAGGGAGCACCAGTTGTCAGCATGGCACCATTCCATATTTCTAACTGAGGCTTGAAGCCCGTATTTTCCCTTTGTCTAGTTTGAAGGATCCAGATATGTAAAGATGATATTCTAGATAAATCATGGTCTATCCTGAAAGAAATTCACCAGTGAATTGTTCCATATGGATTAGAAGCCAGCTTCTCTGGCCTTCCTGGATTATATCCAGTAAGGCGTCTCATTCATGTCTAGAAAGCAAATATATCATTTATTGCAACTTCAGCGTGGAGCGATGTATTGGTATAAAGTACGATCAACACAATTTGGTCATTGTGAGTATGACAGCTGGGTCCACTCTTTACTACCCATATGTAACTCTAGGGATTCTTATGCCCAAGAGAGGAGACGTACTCTTGGCTGTCTAGGACAAGGGAAGCATGTGTTGTTATTCAGGAGCTGGAAGCTTCAGCATGACAGGTAGGAATTGAACAATCCTGGTCTACACATCACTTGACCTTGCTTAAAACTTGTTTCTTTGGCTTGCTTCATTGGAGTGTTTTCTCCCTCCTGGGGCTGACATTGTCTGTTATGTATCACGCATGTGACATGTAGAAGTTTCAGAACCCAAAATCATATAGATCAGTAAAAATGTATATATATATATAAACCTATTGAAACTCATACTGGGCATAATTCATATATTCCAAAATCAGTTTGACCCTCTGCTCTTGAGATTCTTTTTATGGTATGTCCCAGCAAATCTGGGCTTCCATCCCCAATAAATTTTGGGGTTGGAGGACACAAAAGCTTTTGCTCAGACCTAAATTCTGTCTGAAAACAAGGGAAATATTATAAGCCCTTTGTAACCTCTCCAAGAGCAGAAATGATTTACAGCTGTGGCATTGAACCATAATTCCTCGATCTCATTTGAGAAGAGTCCAGTTAGAAACAGTGTCTTGATTTTTGTTTCTTTTGTTTCTTCCCTGTTTTCTTGTCTTGCTTACCAACAATCCATTGTAATTCATGAGTTAGTATGGCAGCAGGCTGAGTGTTCCCTGGAGCTCATTAAATGAAGTGTTTTTCCTAAAATGACGTTTGTCTCCTTGTTTTCAGCCCCTCTTCTTTCCTCTGCCCTTTACTATAACCAGAGCTCAGCAAAAGCTGAGTGACTTTGTGCAGACCTTACTTAGGTTCAGCCTTTTTTTCTTCATTATTTCATTCATGGCTCCTCCATTTCATTGCTTGCCTTCTCGACATGTGTTGAAATCTTTCTGTGGTTGACGACTTCCAGAATATCTTGGCTTTTATTGGTTGATTAATTTTGGTATTTCTACAGTTTTATTTAGATATGGTTTCAGGAGGAACAGAAAGTAAATATATTTCCTAGTCTGCCATCTTGAGCTGAAAATCCCTGTGGATTTTAGCATCCAATGTTCCCATGGGAAAACACCCAACCATGGCCTTAATAGATGTAACACTCAAGATTTCAGCTTTTGTTGAGCAATCACTAAGGATTTCATATGTGGTCATTTCTAATGGGGAAATAATAACTATCTCATGACGTTGATTTGAGGATTAAATTAGATAATGAACATGAAAATGCTTTCTAAGATTTAAAAATCAGTCAAAATGTTTTTTGTTATTATTTGATTTGTTGCTATTTCAACTTCACTTGACAGTTGTTTATGACCTTGCGTATGTGAGAAAATGTCCTCTGGGTTATTTTTCTGAAAGCCAGAATGTATTTTTCAGTAGCTCAATGGAACTGGCATCATTTGTGAAGGTTAAGGGTGAAGGGGTAAATGTTTCTTGACACCTATCACTTTACAGTGTTTTCAGGAACTAACTGACTCATGTATTCCTCTTCCAAATTTGGTTGAGGACCTCCTACCAGCCACATGCTTTACGTCAGGTGTTGGAAAGCATTTTCTGGATTTGAAATATCTTAGGCTTTGTGGGCCATATACAGTTTCTGTAGCTTCTCCTCCTCTTTCCTCTTCAACAAGCTTTCTAAACGTGAGAACCATTATTAGCTCACAGTCCCACAGATCCAGGCTGAGAGCCTGATTTGATTCGTGGGCATTATTTGCCAATTGCTGCTCTGCGTGTTCACTGAGGAGGGGGACCATGTTTGAGTAATCATTTCTTTGAATCAACTGTTGGTCTTCTGGGGCTTGTCCTTGCTCTCCTACAGTCTCTAACCAGCATGGCATCCAGAGAGATCTTGTTAAAACATAAGTCAGATCATGTCACTCAAATTTCTTCAGTGGCTTCTTCACAGAAAATGCAAAGTCCTCAGAGTGCCTCCACAGACCTAGAAATCTGGGCCTCTGTTTCCTCTCTGACTGTTTCGTTCTCCTCTCCAATTTGCTCGCTCTGTTTTCCACATGCTGACATCCTTTCTGCTCCTTGGATACTCCAAACCTACTCTTGCCTCATTGACTTTCTGCCGCACGCCAGCCGAAGAAAGAGGATTTCACCGCCCAGGGTCAGAAGGGAAGGGGTGAGGACCTGAAGTAGCACTGACGAATGGGGTCAGAAGCCCATGGGGTCAGAAGGCTGCAATGAGAAGCCTACTCACCGCAACAAAGAATAGACCCCCGCTCGCCGAAACTAGAGAAAGCTCGCATGCAGCAATGAAGACCCAATACAGCCAAAAATAAATAAATGAAACATAAAGTATAGAATCTTAAAAAAGCAACAAAAAATCTATAAAGAATATTACGAGAATAGAATCACAGGCCAGTTTCTCCTTTGAATATGCATGCAAAATGTGTAAAGAGAAGCACAAACTGTATCCATGGTATGTAAAACAATCATATATCAGAATCAAAGTAGCTTTATTCTGGCAATGCAAGGTTGCTTTAATGTCCAAACATGAAACTGATCCCAGGAATGAATTAGAGTGGGGAAAGAAGTCATTTAAAACTGAAATCTTGGGACTTCCCTGGTGGTCCAGTATTTAGAACATGACGCTTTCACTGCTGGGGCCCTGGGGTCCAATCCCAGGTCAGGGAACTAAGATCCTGCAAGACATGAGGCAGGGCCCCGAAAAAAACAAAAAAAGGAAAGAAAGAAGTCTTAACCAGGAGACGCACAAGATCGAATAAACATAACAGATAACACCTTATGAAAAGTAGGTGAAGATTATGGAATATTCTAACATTTAAAACAAAAAGAAAGTTTTAAAGATTCAAAAGGATGTGACAAATATTGTACATCGGCAAAAATGAAATGAAATAAAATATAAAAATGATGGGAACCCAAAATTCCAGATGCCCAAGTCCTGTCTCTGAAGAGTCTCATTCAATGGGTTCAGGATTTCCTCTATATTTAAAAACCTGCAGGTGATTCTGGTATGATTCACAGACACAATGTAAAGCTTCTCTTTTACAGGAAAGAATGCCAGATTATTTTGTTATCTTATAGTTATACTAACAGGTTGTACTATTGACGGATAAGTCTGCTGTCAAAATGCACCCCCACTAGGGGTAAAAAAGGAACTAGTAGTCTCTACTGCTACTTGGTGGCAACATGCATGTATTGCAAGGGCAATTATTGTAACAGTCCAAATTAGTGGAACATTTTAGAATTGGAAGACTACATACAGATCATCTAGTCAAGCTTCCAACTATTAAAGTTGTGAAAACTAAGGCCCATATAAATGACATGATTTATCTCCAAAGAGCATTAGTGAAAGTATGAAATAAAAAATATCTCTGAACTTTTAATTTAGTGCCGTTTTTATTAATCTCAAGTATTAGCTTAAACTTGAGTGTGACAGATTTGGGATTGAATTCTTGCTCACGTTTACTGGTTGCGTGCCTTTTAGTAAGTTACTAAAACACTTTTCTTAAAAATAGACGTATTTATTTATTTATCTTTGGCTGCCTAGGCTCTTCGTTGCTGTGCGCGGGCTTTCTCTAGTTGCGGTGAGCGGGGGCTACTCTTTGTTGCAGTACGCGGGCTTCTCATTGTGGTGGCTTCTCGTTGTTGCTGAGCACGGGGTCTAGGTGCGTGGGCTTCAGTAGCTGTGGTTCACGGGCTCTAGCACGCAGGCTCAGTAGTTGTGGCACATGGTCTTAGTTGCTCCGTGGCATGTGGGATCTTCCCGGACCAGGGCTCAAACGTGTGTCCCGTGCACTGGCAGGTGGATCCTTAACCACCGCGCCAACAGGGAAGCCCTACTAATACACTTTTAACTTTGCTTTTCACGTATGTAAAACGGTGAGCCTTGACTGATATAGAATATGAGATAACCCAGCACTGTTCTTAACACATATATGTAGTTAAAATTTTTTGGCTCTCATCCCACTTAAACAGCCTCTATCCCCTTAATAATGAATGTGTCTTTCAGCTAGCAGAGCGCCCCAGAGCTGACCACATTCTGGCAAGAGATATAGGATTCTTTTTCTTACTGGGGGTTCTTTATACCTGATATTTGAAGTGCACTTAAACTTGAACAACTCTTGTTTATACTGTATTAATGGATTTGATGGATGAATTTTAGAAAGTAATATGCAGGAATTGAGCTGCCTTACTCTCAAGAAATATAATTAGATAGTGGTGGCTAGAACGATAAACAGTGTTTGGACAGGGAGTCCATATTGGATGTGAACTTCCTGTACTCCCATTCGTCTATTAAGAATAAATGGAATCCTTTCAAAATGTGTTCTAAAGGGCAGTTATTTCTTTCTGCCTCATTTAAGTTACCTGCAAGAAAAAGACAATCTCCTGCATCCTTGTTTAATAGGCTTTTAACATAAAGCAGATAATTTTTTGCAACATTTCCCAAACTTTTCGTTATCCAATTGGCTGAGGCTTCTCAACGATTATCATTTCACAACAATATCTCCATCTTCAGCTTCTTTCAATGAATTGGCCTAATAGATGTGCCATTAAAACAGAGCTTCACTCTCAACGTAGTTTTAATTTTGTATTCAAAGGGTATGAAGGATTCAGCCATAACAGTGAGTGGATTTCTGATACATGCTACATGATGGATGCAACTAATTGAAAGGAGTCAGGCATGAAAGGCTACATATTGTATGGTTCCATTTATATGAAATGTCCAGCAGTGGCAAATCCATACACACAGAAAAGATTCTACATTAGTGGTTGCCAGGGGTTTGGAAGAGAGGGAAATAGGGAATGACTCCTTAAAATGGGTGTAGGTTTCCTCTTGGTTGATGAAAATGTTTTGCAGCTAGGCAGTGGTGATAGTTGCACAACATTGTGACAGTAGTAAATTCCACTGAATGGTACGGTGAATTGTAAAATGATCCAAATGGTGGATTTTGTGTTATGTTCCTTTTACTACAATAAAAAGGAGAAAGAATTCGGGAAAGACTTAGAGTTTGGGCAACTAAGGTGAACTGGTCAAGAAAAAGACAGCTCTATTGTTCAGTTTTCTCTCAGCTCTCCCAGTGCATTAATCCTCAGCCAAAAGTAGCCTGAACTTGTAGATGATAGTCATTCAACACAGTCCAGGGAAAAGTAAATAAAATAAAACCCAACTCTTCTTCTTTAGCACATGTAGGAAAGGTTAGCTTGCTGCTCAGCCACGTGGACATTCATGAAGACGTTTCACTTTAGGTGTCCTCTACTTCAGTACTTTACTCACTTGAGCTCATTCACACATGTAGGCAACAGCATTCCTTAATTCGATGGAATCTGCAGCACTGGTTGTGATCGGTCTCATGGAAAGAAAAGGAAAGGTGGCGCGGAAGCCAAGGGAAGAGATTTTCAAGACAGAGACGTTGTTTAAGATCTGACTCGGCTTGGCGGTCACAAAGATAAGGATTGAGAAGTAGTGCCCTGGACTTGTCAACGGAGAAATCATTGGGGGCTTCAAGGAGATCAGTTTCGCGAGAGTAGTGGGGCAGAAACCAGACCGCAGTGTGGATGGGAGGGGAGAAATGGGGGGCAAGTCAAGAAATTGATGGCAAAGGGAAAGAAGGGAGGGGTGGATAGGAGGACAGGAGAATGGAATGGAGGAGAGCATTTCCTTGTGGCTCTTTAATATGGCTGGGAGGGGCCAACAGAGAAGGAGAGCGTGAAGATGTAGGAAGAGGGGGTGGCATCCCGAGCCCAAGGAGGACTGGCCCCTGTCTTCAGCTCCCACCAGCTGGATGTTCCCTCCCTCTAGCTTTCCACGTAGGCTGTGGAAGTTGCCCCTTGCCTCCTTGGATCAGCCACCCTTGATTCGTTCGTCCTTTTCTTATTTCTCAGCACATCTGGGTCATACGTTATGTGAAGACAAACAAATCACCACGGATGCTTAATTTTCTTGAAAAATCCCCAGGCAGGTACCATTTTGGAGACCTACATATTGTGCCTCAGCAAGCCAAAGTAGCCCATATTTCCTCTCTCATTGGGAGAGATTGCTGTTTCTTGGAGAACCTGATGAAGAGGGTGACTCGCACTTAGGAATAACGTTGCTTGAAAAGTGCAAAAGGTGAGGTAGTTTGGCTCTGAGGGGCCTCTGAGGCCTGAGACTTCCTGAGAGATGGCAGACTCACAGCTCCCATTTCCCTCTGCCCCTGGGCTATGAGCTCATCAAATGAGATGGTAAATAAAGTCACTGACATGGTTTAAAGGATAATTTAGTTCTCTCTTGTTCACTCAGAGCAAATTGAATGGGATTTGCATACAACATATGGATGAAATATCCATACGATGGGGCTTGACCATATCCTCATGGTTCCCCTTCCCTTTTCTACATCTGGCCCCTTTAGCTCTGCAGACTTAACCCCACACCATCAGTCCACCCAGTCGGTCCGCTGAACGTCTCTTGCTCCTTCGCATCTGGTCGTTGTCGTCACCTTGTTCTCCACTACCGCCTCCTGCGGTAGCTGTTAGGTCCAGGGAGGTTGGTTCACTGTGAGCAAGTAACTGTCAACTCCATGGACAGGTGGAAGTGACTTGGCAGCCGGGATTTGCCCATCCTGAGTTCATTATACCCATGAGGGTCAAGGAGAATGGGGATGCAGCTGGTCTGCAGAGCCCCGGCAGTTCTGAGACACATGCTCCTGGATCCACACGTTGCTCCATACCCAGCCTTGCCTTGCTTTGTTCTCTGTCTTGACTCCATCCAGGTTTCTGCTCTCCTTGTCCCTTTGGGGAGGGAGGCCAGTACCAGCCCAGGTGTAGTCCCCCAAAGCTTCCTACTTCCAAGCGTCACGTAGGCTTGTACATCCCCTTGCTTGGGTTGCCCTGGCATTCGTGCCAACAAGTTGAGTGGTTTATGCCCTAGGCTCTCTCTTCTGGCAAGAATGTGCCTGAAAATCTCCATCTCTGGTTTGGTGGCCCCCAAAAATTCCCAGTCAGTTTTGGTGAGGGGACACTTGGTGACAGTGTTGTCTTTCGAAATGAGTAGTTCCGTTACCGACAATACTTTGCTCCCCATACATTATTTATAAGGTTTCCCTGTTTGTATGTGCAAACTATTTGTGTGTATATTTGGAGAAATACATTGTACAGCCCTCTTTTTTATTTCTTCCACACACCCTAGAGATGTCATAGAGGCAGTAAATATGTCCAACTTTTTGAGAAATTGGAACAATCAAGACTTACCTGTATGGAATGCTGTTAATGATGTCAATTCCCGCGACAGTACCTTTCATCTGACACACTTAGGGACTGTTAACAGATTAAAAGCAGTAAGAGACGCGGATAGAGAGAATTTTCATTATCTTGTGCTCTGAAATCTTGGATTTTCATTGGTTTCAATGGGCCTGAAATTGTATTTTCTTTAGTAGGCACATAGAAGCCTCTAGCGGTATTCTTAATAAAGCAAGGTGAGTTATAAGCAATCATCTGATGGAGGGTAAATGTACCACAGTCCAGTTTAAGAAAAATACAATATAAAAGTCTTACCATGGAAGAAAATCTTTATATGATCTTTTGAAAAAACAAAGCTTCAAGAAACATAAAGACATGACACCATATTCAGTTTAAAGTCAGTGACTTGTAAGCAAGGCAAAGCAAAGACAGTCTGATTAAGACCGTTGCATTGTTCTGGCATTTTTTAGGTCTCACCCATTTCTGTGGCCTTTTTAGAACCTAAGCTTCTAGGGCACAGAGAACTTCATCTTGACGTAGGGCTGAGCAAATGCACGGAGCATTTCTCAATAAGTAGGCATTAAATTCTTAGTCCAGAAGGAGCCTTGAGATGCCCTCTCTTTACTCTTTGGTAGAACTGTTTTAACCATCCCCTGAAAACAGATTTTTTTCTTTAAATCTCAAAATTCAGAGATTCCACAATCAGAAGTTACTTCTCATTATTGCCTTGTGGTCTGCTGTGGGCATCTGTCGAATGGTGTGAACTCTGCGTGGGGAGCCTGGCCTACCCTCCAGGCCCACGGTTTGGGCTGTGGTGGTGCCATGCTGTGCTCAGGGGCCTTCTTTTTTGGAAGTCTGGGCTCCAGTGAGCCTTGGTCGTGTTCTTTTATGGAACCTTGGGTGCTAGACCACTCTGACCCTCAGTCTCATTTGCAGGTTCTGGGGAGGATTAAATGAGCTCATGGGATATCCAGGTGACTGAGGCAGAGTCGGCTCGGGATGAATCTTTGCTTCGTTTTCATTAGCTGCGGAGAAGACGATGACAGCTTGGTGCCTCTCCAACTTTAATATGGGTATGCCTCTCTTGGGGATCTTGTTAAATGCAGGCTGGTATTCAGTAGTTCTGGGTGGGGCCTGGATTCTGTGCTTCTAACAAGCTCCTAGGTGAGGGTGACGCTGAGGGCAAGGGTTTGGCACCTGTGTTTCTCCCTTTCTGGAAGAGCAGGATGTCTGCCCCACCCCCACCCCGAGAGGAGAAAACATCCGCAATGTGACTACTAGGAACCAGCTTCCCTCACATGCAAGGGTCCTGTACCACTGCTCCCAACCATTCCGTCTGAGGCGCAGCAAGCCAAAACACTGAAATGCTGAGGTTTGCAGCAAAGAGGAGGTTTATTCACAGGGCAGCCAAGCGAGGACGTGACGTGACAATAGGTCTCAAATCCGCCTCCCCAAAGGCAAGGGGCTTTGGGTATCTGTGGGATAAAGAATAAAGAAGCAGGGCAGTATGAGGCATGGGGAGCATGAGGAAAGGTGATTGGAAAAACGTGTGCTCATCATTGTTCTGAGCTGGCCTAACTAGGCTACAGGCCTCAGCACATTCTCAGGCTGGAGTTTTCGGCCCTCTGATGGCAGGAGGTCAAAAGGCACTTGCCCGGGTGGAAGATCGGTGGTCCTCTCCACTCTAAACCAGCTCAGCCTAACCAGGCACAGCTGATTCCAAGTTCCTGGAGGATCACGGGGCAAACATCTTATTGCTTATGCTACATGCTACTTGGAGGACGTGCAGGTGTTCAAGCTACCTTGATGAGTGAAGACCGGGATTTGACTAATCATGACACCTTGTTTCACCTCCAGGCGAGCAGAAGAGAGCTGTAGGCTGAGTCTGGCTCCTAGCACCTGGAATTGGAGGCAGGTGGTTTAAAAACGGGCTTTCCCACCCTCTGTGTGATATAAGGTAGATAGACTATTGAACCTTCCTGTGCCTGTTTCTCCACAAGCAGCATGGGGACACTCAGAGTCCCTCTCTTGGGGGCTGTTATGGGGGTTCAGTGAGATATAGATGCATGCACGGGCACACGGGAGACACCCAGTGTGTGTTCCCTTCGTGCTTATTTTTATTAGGACACCAGTATTGTTAGAACATTTCTGGTTTGGACAACAAATTAGATAGGTGGTCATTGCTATAGTTTATGCGAGAGCAATTCACATTGCCATTTGCAAAAAAGTAGTTGGTTGTCCAGTGGGGATTATAAACATCCGTTTAACATGAGCTACTGAACAGATAGTTCACACAGTAAGTACTTTATTTAAAATCAATTCTCTTTGTTTTCTTAAGCAATTGTTAACCCCCAATTTCGTGAGTACTACCAAGTAAGTCACTTGAAAATCATCTAGAGCAATCTATTTCACTTAGCAAGCCTAAAGCTATAGTTCAACCATTTTATTGACTGTTCTATGACAAAAATTACTCTAAACAGCTATTCCCTGGATAAGTAATCAGCTAAAGCTAGTTTGACTGACTAAATCGATTTACTGAGTTAATAAGCCAGTTGTTTTAGAATAGGACGAATTCATATTTCTCATCCATTCTGCATTAAACTGTTTCCCATTCGTACATACCCACATTCCTACTTCTGTGCTGTAGGGCTTGGCTGAACTACACCTGCCTTCAGTGAAACTTTTCTCTCCTGCACAATTGGAGATAATTTTAGTCTCGTGACTCCCACGGGGTTACCTCTGTTGTGACACTTGACTCTTTGGTGGCATATTTTATTTGAAAAAGCCTTCCGTTACTCCGGGCACGTCAAACAGTAAATGCTTTCTCTTCGTAAACCTGCATAACAATTTTCTGAACTCTTCTGCTCTGGGCAAGATTCATCAGTACACCAGGCAAACATAGTGAAAGAGGAGACAGTACTTGTGTTGCATTCAATTGGGTCTTGATACCTAAGTGTGACTCTTAACCAAGGATTATGCAGTAGTTAAGGACACAGATTCAAGTTGTTTAGGGTGTGTCCTAAAGTGTCAGTGGCAGAATTTAAGTCTCTACTCTGGAAATTGTAGACCTGAGACAAACTACTTCCCTAAACGTCATTTGCTACGTCTGAGAAAGATAATAGTATCTACCTTGTCGTAGACTGAATAATACCATTGCCCCCAAATGTCCACATTCTACTCTCCAGAACCTGTGAATGTGACCTTAAATGGCAGAAGGCACTTTGCCAGTGGGATGAAAGTAATGGTTCTCAGATGGGAAGATTCTCCTGGACTACCTGGATGGGCCCAAATATAACCACTGGTGTTCTCGTAAGAGAGAGGCAGAGGGAATTTGTACTCCAAAGAGAATGTGATGACGAAGTTGGGGTTGCATTGATGTGGCCAGAAGTGAAGGAATGCTGGCGAGGAAACAAACAGATTCTCGCTTAGAGCCTCTAGAAGGAGGATGGATGGCCCTGTCGACTTCTGGTTTCAGCCCAGGGAAACTGGTTTTGGACCTCTGTCTTGCAGAACCATAAGAAAATAAGTGTGTTGTGTTAGAAGCAAGCACATTTGTAGTCATTTGTTACAGCAGCCATAGGGAACTAATGCCTACCTCATAGGAAGTAGTTCTCCAATTAAAATGTGTGACTGGAAACACACTTAGTGGCATGTGTGACACACACTAGTTATGCTACCGTAGGTCGTTCTTGGAAACTGAAGCCTTGGTTTTGAGAGATCATCAAAACCAGTACAATGGTTGCCATGTTTCTCCTTGTTCAGCCTGGTGACCAACCCGGTAGAGAGAGCTCCATCCTTTCCCACAGGACCCCAACTGTGGGTACGTAGAGGGAAGCGGTTATGTCTCCCTTAAGGCACCTTTTTCTTTTCCTTTCTACTTTTGTCTTCATTAATCTTCATCCAACTGACCTTTCTAAATTTTACAGAAAACAAAACCATTTCTCCATGGATTCAGATACTACCCCAAGTTAATATTCCAACCAAGTTCTTGTTCTTCCGGGTCTCATCACCAGAAATTGCTGAGCCTAACTCTACTCTAGTTTCTAGGATCACTCATTTTCTCATTTCTCCCTTCTCCTTTTAGTTCAGAGTCTTGTCAATTTAGTTCCTTCCCTAACCACAACTTATAGTACGGTGGCACAGCAAAGTGATGAAAGTCTAGACGGTCTGGTTTTAATCCCGGGTTTTGCCACCTACTTACTGTGTGGCATTAGGCAAGCTCTTCAACGTCTCTGGGCCTCAGTTGCCCCCAGAAGAGTGAACATTATGAATATTCCCTACCTCTAGGGTTGCCATTATGAGGAATAAGTGAGTTAATATTTGGTAAGCCCTTAGAATAGTACTTGTTATAGTCTAAGCACTACAGTTGTGCTTGTTAATAATAATAAATGAAATTCCAAGCGTATAACTTACTCAACATTCTGTCATAACTTTGAAGTGTTGGTCTATCTGTTGGCTCACGTTGCAGGTAAATGAGTCGAGGCATGGGCTGAGGCATTGCTATCACTGGGTGGTGTGTTCCCAGAACTTGGAACAGCGGTGTGAAATGGGTAGTGGTTCTATTGGAGACAGGGCAGACTGGAAAATGACAGCCTGGGAAGGAGGTGTGGTGTCCATAGCTTTGGTGTTAGAGGTGCTGCCTGCTGAAGCACCAGTGCCGGCCTAAGCCATAAATGGGGTGCTGGGGTAAAGAGGAGCAGGATGGAAGATGACAGCGTGGGAAGGAGGTGTGGTGTCCATAGGTTCGGGGTCTGACGGGCTTCCTGCTGAAGCACCGATGCCCGGCAGGGCCGTAAATGGGGTGCTGGGAAAAACAGGAGCAGAATGGAAGATGACAGCGTGTGAAGGTGGTGTGGTGTCCATAGGTTCGGGGTCTGACGTGCTTCCTGCTGAAGCACCGATGCCCGGCAGGGCCGTAAATGGGGTGGTCGGGAAAACAGGAGCAGAACGGAAGATGACAGCGTGTGAAGGTGGTGTGGTGTCCATAGGTTCGGGGTCTGACGGGCTTCCTGCTGAAGCACCGATGCCCGCCAGGGACATAAATGGGGTGGTCGGGAAAACAGGAGCAGAATGGAAGATGACAGCGTGTGAAGGTGGTGTGGTGTCCATAGGTTCGGGGTCTGACGTGCTTCCTGCTGAAGCACCGATGCCCGCCAGGGCCGTAAATGGGGTGGTCGGGAAAACAGGAGCAGAATGGAAGATGACAGCGTGTGAAGGTGGTGTGGTGTCCATAGGTTCGGGGTCTGACGTGCTTCCTGCTGAAGCACCGATGCCCACCAGGGCCGTAAATGGGGTGCTGGGGAAAACAGGAGCAGAATGGAAGAGGACAGCGTGTGAAGGAGGTGTGGTGTCCATAGCTTCCATATTAGAGGTACTGCCTGCCTTATCTGAGAGCAGAGAATGAAAGTGGGAGAGCCTCTTCCTAGATTCTAACTCCTCTGAATTTATAGCACTGGCTCTGCCTGGCTTTATGACATATCCATTGTACGTGTCACAGAGAAAGTGCAGGCGGGGCAGGGGGTGATGCAGGGGTCACATGCAAGCCCAGCTGCTGGCTTAACCCCGGCCCAAAGGCAAAGGGCAGGGCCCCTTCTGGACTTTCTAGTGGCTGGGACTTCTGGCTGTGGGTGGCAGGTGTTTGGCACCAGATGGGCCACCATGCGGAGACTGTTGGGGACTGTGGAAGCCTCCTCCAGAGCTCACCCTGCCTGGCGACTGGCTCTGCAGGCCCCTCAGCCCTGCGTATGTATCGGCCAGGCCTTCCCCACCACGGGGCCCAGAGGCCAGAGCCTGCTCAGACCTGAGGGCAGGAGGCAGCCAGAGCTTACCAGGGTGTGGGCCACCTCGTCCGCAGACCTCCCCAGCTCTTCTGCGAGACCTGGAGACAGGATCGCCTTCTCCAGGGCTGCTCAGCTGCCAGCATCACCATGAGCCAGGTGGCCAAGGTTTCTGAGCAGGAGATGCAGAGCCCTGATCCGACTGGATGCTGCAGCCCACGATGTCCCTTCCTGGCAGATAGGTTCTTTCTTCACTTCTGTTTTGAAATTTGGTAAAAGAACATTTAAACCTTGGCCTGTCCTTCAGGGTATATAGATGGTAGTGGCTTAGCCGGGATTCGATCCAAGCCTGTGTGATTCCAGAGCTTGTGCTCTGGACTGTGGTGCCTCCTTATCGTATATGCTTCATGTGTTACTTGTTTTTCTTTTTTTCTTGTAGTCCTTATGGTACTTAGCCCTAAGTGCCATACCTGTAACGAACAGCTACACTGCCCTGTAGGAGGTCTTCTTTTGTTCAACGCATGAATTGGTCATCCACCACACTGTGTTCTAATCTCAGAAGATACAGGTCAGGGAGCACCAGTTGTCAGCATGGCACCATTCCATATTTCTAACTGAGGCTTGAAGCCCGTATTTTCCCTTTGTCTAGTTTGAAGGATCCAGATATGTAAAGATGATATTCTAGATAAATCATGGTCTATCCTGAAAGAAATTCACCAGTGAATTGTTCCATATGGATTAGAAGCCAGCTTCTCTGGCCTTCCTGGATTATATCCAGTAAGGCGTCTCATTCATGTCTAGAAAGCAAATATATCATTTATTGCAACTTCAGCGTGGAGCGATGTATTGGTATAAAGTACGATCAACACAATTTGGTCATTGTGAGTATGACAGCTGGGTCCACTCTTTACTACCCATATGTAACTCTAGGGATTCTTATGCCCAAGAGAGGAGACGTACTCTTGGCTGTCTAGGACAAGGGAAGCATGTGTTGTTATTCAGGAGCTGGAAGCTTCAGCATGACAGGTAGGAATTGAACAATCCTGGTCTACACATCACTTGACCTTGCTTAAAACTTGTTTCTTTGGCTTGCTTCATTGGAGTGTTTTCTCCCTCCTGGGGCTGACATTGTCTGTTATGTATCACGCATGTGACATGTAGAAGTTTCAGAACCCAAAATCATATAGATCAGTAAAAATGTATATATATATATAAACCTATTGAAACTCATACTGGGCATAATTCATATATTCCAAAATCAGTTTGACCCTCTGCTCTTGAGATTCTTTTTATGGTATGTCCCAGCAAATCTGGGCTTCCATCCCCAATAAATTTTGGGGTTGGAGGACACAAAAGCTTTTGCTCAGACCTAAATTCTGTCTGAAAACAAGGGAAATATTATAAGCCCTTTGTAACCTCTCCAAGAGCAGAAATGATTTACAGCTGTGGCATTGAACCATAATTCCTCGATCTCATTTGAGAAGAGTCCAGTTAGAAACAGTGTCTTGATTTTTGTTTCTTTTGTTTCTTCCCTGTTTTCTTGTCTTGCTTACCAACAATCCATTGTAATTCATGAGTTAGTATGGCAGCAGGCTGAGTGTTCCCTGGAGCTCATTAAATGAAGTGTTTTTCCTAAAATGACGTTTGTCTCCTTGTTTTCAGCCCCTCTTCTTTCCTCTGCCCTTTACTATAACCAGAGCTCAGCAGAAGCTGAGTGACTTTGTGCAGACCTTACTTAGGTTCAGCCTTTTTTTCTTCATTATTTCATTCATGGCTCCTCCATTTCATTGCTTGCCTTCTCGACATGTGTTGAAATCTTTCTGTGGTTGACGACTTCCAGAATATCTTGGCTTTTATTGGTTGATTAATTTTGGTATTTCTACAGTTTTATTTAGATATGGTTTCAGGAGGAACAGAAAGTAAATATATTTCCTAGTCTGCCATCTTGAGCTGAAAATCCCTGTGGATTTTAGCATCCAATGTTCCCATGGGAAAACACCCAACCATGGCCTTAATAGATGTAACACTCAAGATTTCAGCTTTTGTTGAGCAATCACTAAGGATTTCATATGTGGTCATTTCTAATGGGGAAATAATAACTATCTCATGACGTTGATTTGAGGATTAAATTAGATAATGAACATGAAAATGCTTTCTAAGATTTAAAAATCAGTCAAAATGTTTTTTGTTATTATTTGATTTGTTGCTATTTCAACTTCACTTGACAGTTGTTTATGACCTTGCGTATGTGAGAAAATATCCTCTGGGTTATTTTCCTGAAAGCCAGAATGTATTTTTCAATAGCTCAATGGAACTGGCATCATTTGTGAAGGTTAAGGGTGAAGGGGTAAATGTTTCTTGACACCTATCACTTTACAGTGTTTTCAGGAACTAACTGACTCATGTATTCCTCTTCCAAATTTGGTTGAGGACCTCCTACCAGCCACATGCTTTACGTCAGGTGTTGGAAAGCATTTTCTGGATTTGAAATATCTTAGGCTTTGTGGGCCATATACAGTTTCTGTAGCTTCTCCTCCTCTTTCCTCTTCAACAAGCTTTCTAAACGTGAGAACCATTATTAGCTCACAGTCCCACAGATCCAGGCTGAGAGCCTGATTTGATTCGTGGGCATTATTTGCCAATTGCTGCTCTGCGTGTTCACTGAGGAGGGGGACCATGTTTGAGTAATCATTTCTTTGAATCAACTGTTGGTCTTCTGGGGCTTGTCCTTGCTCTCCTACAGTCTCTAATCAGCATGGCATCCAGAGAGATCTTGTTAAAACATAAGTCAGATCATGTCACTCAAATTTCTTCAGTGGCTTCTTCACAGAAAATGCAAAGTCCTCAGAGTGCCTCCACAGACCTAGAAATCTGGGCCTCTGTTTCCTCTCTGACTGTTTCGTTCTCCTCTCCAATTTGCTCGCTCTGTTTTCCACATGCTGACATCCTTTCTGCTCCTTGGATACTCCAAACCTACTCTTGCCTCATTGACTTTCTGCCGCACGCCAGCCGAAGAAAGAGGATTTCACCGCCCAGGGTCAGAAGGGAAGGGGTGAGGACCTGAAGTAGCACTGACGAATGGGGTCAGAAGCCCATGGGGTCAGAAGGCTGCAATGAGAAGCCTACTCACCGCAACAAAGAATAGACCCCCGCTCGCCGAAACTAGAGAAAGCTCGCATGCAGCAATGAAGACCCAATACAGCCAAAAATAAATAAATAAAACATAAAGTATAGAATCTTAAAAAAGCAACAAAAAATCTATAAAGAATATTACGAGAATAGAATCACAGGCCAGTTTCTCCTTTGAATATGCATGCAAAATGTGTAAAGAGAAGCACAAACTGTATCCATGGTATGTAAAACAATCATATATCAGAATCAAAGTAGCTTTATTCTGGCAATGCAAGGTTGCTTTAATGTCCAAACATGAAACTGATCCCAGGAATGAATTAGAGTGGGGAAAGAAGTCATTTAAAACTGAAATCTTGGGACTTCCCTGGTGGTCCAGTATTTAGAACATGACGCTTTCACTGCTGGGGCCCTGGGGTCCAATCCCAGGTCAGGGAACTAAGATCCTGCAAGACATGAGGCAGGGCCCCGAAAAAAACAAAAAAAGGAAAGAAAGAAGTCTTAACCAGGAGACGCACAAGATCGAATAAACATAACAGATAACACCTTATGAAAAGTAGGTGAAGATTATGGAATATTCTAACATTTAAAACAAAAAGAAAGTTTTAAAGATTCAAAAGGATGTGACAAATATTGTACATCGGCAAAAATGAAATGAAATAAAATATAAAAATGATGGGAACCCAAAATTCCAGATGCCCAAGTCCTGTCTCTGAAGAGTCTCATTCAATGGGTTCAGGATTTCCTCTATATTTAAAAACCTGCAGGTGATTCTGGTATGATTCACAGACACAATGTAAAGCTTCTCTTTTACAGGAAAGAATGCCAGATTATTTTGTTATCTTATAGTTATACTAACAGGTTGTACTATTGACGGATAAGTCTGCTGTCAAAATGCACCCCCACTAGGGGTAAAAAAGGAACTAGTAGTCTCTACTGCTACTTGGTGGCAACATGCATGTATTGCAAGGGCAATTATTGTAACAGTCCAAATTAGTGGAACATTTTAGAATTGGAAGACTACATACAGATCATCTAGTCAAGCTTCCAACTATTAAAGTTGTGAAAACTAAGGCCCATATAAATGACATGATTTATCTCCAAAGAGCATTAGTGAAAGTATGAAATAAAAAATATCTCTGAACTTTTAATTTAGTGCCGTTTTTATTAATCTCAAGTATTAGCTTAAACTTGAGTGTGACAGATTTGGGATTGAATTCTTGCTCACGTTTACTGGTTGCGTGCCTTTTAGTAAGTTACTAAAACACTTTTCTTAAAAATAGACGTATTTATTTATTTATCTTTGGCTGCCTAGGCTCTTCGTTGCTGTGCGCGGGCTTTCTCTAGTTGCGGTGAGCGGGGGCTACTCTTTGTTGCAGTACGCGGGCTTCTCATTGTGGTGGCTTCTCGTTGTTGCTGAGCACGGGGTCTAGGTGCGTGGGCTTCAGTAGCTGTGGTTCACGGGCTCTAGCACGCAGGCTCAGTAGTTGTGGCACATGGTCTTAGTTGCTCCGTGGCATGTGGGATCTTCCCGGACCAGGGCTCAAACGTGTGTCCCGTGCACTGGCAGGTGGATCCTTAACCACCGCGCCAACAGGGAAGCCCTACTAATACACTTTTAACTTTGCTTTTCACGTATGTAAAACGGTGAGCCTTGACTGATATAGAATATGAGATAACCCAGCACTGTTCTTAACACATATATGTAGTTAAAATTTTTTGGCTCTCATCCCACTTAAACAGCCTCTATCCCCTTAATAATGAATGTGTCTTTCAGCTAGCAGAGCGCCCCAGAGCTGACCACATTCTGGCAAGAGATATAGGATTCTTTTTCTTACTGGGGGTTCTTTATACCTGATATTTGAAGCGCACTTAAACTTGAACAACTCTTGTTTATACTGTATTAATGGATTTGATGGATGAATTTTAGAAAGTAATATGCAGGAATTGAGCTGCCTTACTCTCAAGAAATATAATTCGATAGTGGTGGCTAGAACGATAAACAGTGTTTGGACAGGGAGTCCATATTGGATGTGAACTTCCTGTACTCCCATTCGTCTATTAAGAATAAATGGAATCCTTTCAAAATGTGTTCTAAAGGGCAGTTATTTCTTTCTGCCTCATTTAAGTTACCTGCAAGAAAAAGACAATCTCCTGCATCCTTGTTTAATAGGCTTTTAACATAAAGCAGATAATTTTTTGCAACATTTCCCAAACTTTTCGTTATCCAATTGGCTGAGGCTTCTCAACGATTATCATTTCACAACAATATCTCCATCTTCAGCTTCTTTCAATGAATTGGCCTAGTAGATGTGCCATTAAAACAGAGCTTCACTCTCAACGTAGTTTTAATTTTGTATTCAAAGGGTATGAAGGATTCAGCCATAACAGTGAGTGGATTTCTGATACATGCTACATGATGGATGCAACTAATTGAAAGGAGTCAGGCATGAAAGGCTACATATTGTATGGTTCCATTTATATGAAATGTCCAGCAGTGGCAAATCCATACACACAGAAAAGATTCTACATTAGTGGTTGCCAGGGGTTTGGAAGAGAGGGAAATAGGGAATGACTCCTTAAAATGGGTGTAGGTTTCCTCTTGGTTGATGAAAATGTTTTGCAGCTAGGCAGTGGTGATAGTTGCACAACATTGTGACAGTAGTAAATTCCACTGAATGGTACGGTGAATTGTAAAATGATCCAAATGGTGGATTTTGTGTTATGTTCCTTTTACTACAATAAAAAGGAGAAAGAATTCGGGAAAGACTTAGAGTTTGGGCAACTAAGGTGAACTGGTCAAGAAAAAGACAGCTCTATTGTTCAGTTTTCTCTCAGCTCTCCCAGTGCATTAATCCTCAGCCAAAAGTAGCCTGAACTTGTAGATGATAGTCATTCAACACAGTCCAGGGAAAAGTAAATAAAATAAAACCCAACTCTTCTTCTTTAGCACATGTAGGAAAGGTTAGCTTGCTGCTCAGCCACGTGGACATTCATGAAGACGTTTCACTTTAGGTGTCCTCTACTTCAGTACTTTACTCACTTGAGCTCATTCACACATGTAGGCAACAGCATTCCTTAATTCGATGGAATCTGCAGCACTGGTTGTGATCGGTCTCATGGAAAGAAAAGGAAAGGTGGCGCGGAAGCCAAGGGAAGAGATTTTCAAGACAGAGACGTTGTTTAAGATCTGACTCGGCTTGGCGGTCACAAAGATAAGGATTGAGAAGTAGTGCCCTGGACTTGTCAACGGAGAAATCATTGGGGGCTTCAAGGAGATCAGTTTCACGAGAGTAGTGGGGCAGAAACCAGACCGCAGTGTGGATGGGAGGGGAGAAATGGGGGGCAAGTCAAGAAATTGATGGCAAAGGGAAAGAAGGGAGGGGTGGATAGGAGGACAGGAGAATGGAATGGAGGAGAGCATTTCCTTGTGGCTCTTTAATATGGCTGGGAGGGGCCAACAGAGAAGGAGAGCGTGAAGATGTAGGAAGAGGGGGTGGCATCCCGAGCCCAAGGAGGACTGGCCCCTGTCTTCAGCTCCCACCAGCTGGATGTTCCCTCCCTCTAGCTTTCCACGTAGGCTGTGGAAGTTGCCCCTTGCCTCCTTGGATCAGCCACCCTTGATTCGTTCGTCCTTTTCTTATTTCTCAGCACATCTGGGTCATACGTTATGTGAAGACAAACAAATCACCACGGATGCTTAATTTTCTTGAAAAATCCCCAGGCAGGTACCATTTTGGAGACCTACATATTGTGCCTCAGCAAGCCAAAGTAGCCCATATTTCCTCTCTCATTGGGAGAGATTGCTGTTTCTTGGAGAACCTGATGAAGAGGGTGACTCGCACTTAGGAATAACGTTGCTTGAAAAGTGCAAAAGGTGAGGTAGTTTGGCTCTGAGGGACCTCTGAGGCCTGAGACTTCCTGAGAGATGGCAGACTCACAGCTCCCATTTCCCTCTGACCCTGGGCTATGAGCTCATCAAATGAGATGGTAAATAAAGTCACTGACATGGTTTAAAGGATAATTTAGTTCTCTCTTGTTCACTCAGAGCAAATTGAATGGGATTTGCATACAACATATGGATGAAATATCCATACGATGGGGCTTGACCATATCCTCATGGTTCCCCTTCCCTTTTCTACATCTGGCCCCTTTAGCTCTGCAGACTTAACCCCACACCATCAGTCCACCCAGTCGGTCCGCTGAACGTCTCTTGCTCCTTCGCATCTGGTCGTTGTCGTCACCTTGTTCTCCACTACCGCCTCCTGCGGTAGCTGTTAGGTCCAGGGAGGTTGGTTCACTGTGAGCAAGTAACTGTCAACTCCATGGACAGGTGGAAGTGACTTGGCAGCCGGGATTTGCCCATCCTGAGTTCATTATACCCATGAGGGTCAAGGAGAATGGGGATGCAGCTGGTCTGCAGAGCCCCGGCAGTTCTGAGACACATGCTCCTGGATCCACACGTTGCTCCATACCCAGCCTTGCCTTGCTTTGTTCTCTGTCTTGACTCCAGCCAGGTTTCTGCTCTCCTTGTCCCTTTGGGGAGGGAGGCCAGTACCAGCCCAGGTGTAGTCCCCCAAAGCTTCCTACTTCCAAGCGTCACGTAGGCTTGTACATCCCCTTGCTTGGGTTGCCCTGGCATTCGTGCCAACAAGTTGAGTGGTTTATGCCCTAGGCTCTCTCTTCTGGCAAGAATGTGCCTGAAAATCTCCATCTCTGGTTTGGTGGCCCCCAAAAATTCCCAGTCAGTTTTGGTGAGGGGACACTTGGTGACAGTGTTGTCTTTCGAAATGAGTAGTTCCGTTACCGACAATACTTTGCTCCCCATACATTATTTATAAGGTTTCCCTGTTTGTATGTGCAAACTATTTGTGTGTATATTTGGAGAAATACATTGTACAGCCCTCTTTTTTATTTCTTCCACACACCCTAGAGATGTCATAGAGGCAGTAAATATGTCCAACTTTTTGAGAAATTGGAACAATCAAGACTTACCTGTATGGAATGCTGTTAATGATGTCAATTCCCGCGACAGTACCTTTCATCTGACACACTTAGGGACTGTTAACAGATTAAAAGCAGTAAGAGACACGGATAGAGAGAATTTTCATTATCTTGTGCTCTGAAATCTTGGATTTTCATTGGTTTCAATGGGCCTGAAATTGTATTTTCTTTAGTAGGCACATAGAAGCCTCTAGCGGTATTCTTAATAAAGCAAGGTGAGTTATAAGCAATCATCTGATGGAGGGTAAATGTACCACAGTCCAGTTTAAGAAAAATACAATATAAAAGTCTTACCATGGTAGAAAATCTTTATATGATCTTTTGAAAAAACAAAGCTTCAAGAAACATAAAGACATGACACCATATTCAGTTTAAAGTCAGTGACTTGTAAGCAAGGCAAAGCAAAGACAGTCTGATTAAGACCGTTGCATTGTTCTGGCATTTTTTAGGTCTCACCCATTTCTGTGGCCTTTTTAGAACCTAAGCTTCTAGGGCACAGAGAACTTCATCTTGACGTAGGGCTGAGCAAATGCACGGAGCATTTCTCAATAAGTAGGCATTAAATTCTTAGTCCAGAAGGAGCCTTGAGATGCCCTCTCTTTACTCCTTGGTAGAACTGTTTTAACCATCCCCTGAAAACAGATTTTTTTCTTTAAATCTCAAAATTCAGAGATTCCACAATCAGAAGTTACTTCTCATTATTGCCTTGTGGTCTGCTGTGGGCATCTGTCGAATGGTGTGAACTCTGCGTGGGGAGCCTGGCCTACCCTCCAGGCCCACGGTTTGGGCTGTGGTGGTGCCATGCTGTGCTCAGGGGCCTTCTTTTTTGGAAGTCTGGGCTCCAGTGAGCCTTGGTCGTGTTCTTTTATGGAACCTTGGGTGCTAGACCACTCTGACCCTCAGTCTCATTTGCAGGTTCTGGGGAGGATTAAATGAGCTCATGGGATATCCAGGTGACTGAGGCAGAGTCGGCTCGGGATGAATCTTTGCTTCGTTTTCATTAGCTGCGGAGAAGACGATGACAGCTTGGTGCCTCTCCAACTTTAATATGGGTATGCCTCTCTTGGGGATCTTGTTAAATGCAGGCTGGTATTCAGTAGTTCTGGGTGGGGCCTGGATTCTGTGCTTCTAACAAGCTCCTAGGTGAGGGTGACGCTGAGGGCAAGGGTTTGGCACCTGTGTTTCTCCCTTTCTGGAAGAGCAGGATGTCTGCCCCACCCCCACCCCGAGAGGAGAAAACATCCGCAATGTGACTACTAGGAACCAGCTTCCCTCACATGCAAGGGTCCTGTACCACTGCTCCCAACCATTCCGTCTGAGGCGCAGCAAGCCAAAACACTGAAATGCTGAGGTTTGCAGCAAAGAGGAGGTTTATTCACAGGGCAGCCAAGCGAGGACGTGACGTGACAATAGGTCTCAAATCCGCCTCCCCAAAGGCAAGGGGCTTTGGGTATCTGTGGGATAAAGAATAAAGAAGCAGGGCAGTATGAGGCATGGGGAGCATGAGGAAAGGTGATTGGAAAAACGTGTGCTCATCATTGTTCTGAGCTGGCCTAACTAGGCTACAGGCCTCAGCACATTCTCAGGCTGGAGTTTTCGGCCCTCTGATGGCAGGAGGTCAAAAGGCACTTGCCCGGGTGGAAGATCGGTGGTCCTCTCCACTCTAAACCAGCTCAGCCTAACCAGGCACAGCTGATTCCAAGTTCCTGGAGGATCACGGGGCAAACATCTTATTGCTTATGCTACATGCTACTTGGAGGACGTGCAGGTGTTCAAGCTACCTTGATGAGTGAAGACCGGGATTTGACTAATCATGACACCTTGTTTCACCTCCAGGCGAGCAGAAGAGAGCTGTAGGCTGAGTCTGGCTCCTAGCACCTGGAATTGGAGGCAGGTGGTTTAAAAACGGGCTTTCCCACCCTCTGTGTGATATAAGGTAGATAGATTATTGAACCTTCCTGTGCCTGTTTCTCCACAAGCAGCATGGGGACACTCAGAGTCCCTCTCTTGGGGGCTGTTATGGGGGTTCAGTGAGATATAGATGCATGCACGGGCACACGGGAGACACCCAGTGTGTGTTCCCTTCGTGCTTATTTTTATTAAGACACCAGTATTGTTAGAACATTTCTGGTTTGGACAACAAATTAGATAGGTGGTCATTGCTATAGTTTATGCGAGAGCAATTCACATTGCCATTTGCAAAAAAGTAGTTGGTTGTCCAGTGGGGATTATAAACATCTGTTTAACATGAGCTACTGAACAGATAGTTCACACAGTAAGTACTTTATTTAAAATCAATTCTCTTTGTTTTCTTAAGCAATTGTTAACCCCCAATTTCGTGAGTACTACCAAGTAAGTCACTTGAAAATCATCTAGAGCAATCTATTTCACTTAGCAAGCCTAAAGCTATAGTTCAACCATTTTATTGACTGTTCTATGACAAAAATTACTCTAAACAGCTATTCCCTGGATAAGTAATCAGCTAAAGCTAGTTTGACTGACTAAATCGATTTACTGAGTTAATAAGCCAGTTGTTTTAGAATAGGTCGAATTCATATTTCTCATCCATTCTGCATTAAACTGTTTCCCATTCGTACATACCCACATTCCTACTTCTGTGCTGTAGGGCTTGGCTGAACTACACCTGCCTTCAGTGAAACTTTTCTCTCCTGCACAATTGGAGATAATTTTAGTCTCGTGACTCCCACGGGGTTACCTCTGTTGTGACACTTGACTCTTTGGTGGCATATTTTATTTGAAAAAGCCTTCCGTTACTCCGGGCACGTCAAACAGTAAATGCTTTCTCTTCGTAAACCTGCATAACAATTTTCTGAACTCTTCTGCTCTGGGCAAGATTCATCAGTACACCAGGCAAACATAGTGAAAGAGGAGACAGTACTTGTGTTGCATTCAATTGGGTCTTGATACCTAAGTGTGACTCTTAACCAAGGATTATGCAGTAGTTAAGGACACAGATTCAAGTTGTTTAGGGTGTGTCCTAAAGTGTCAGTGGCAGAATTTAAGTCTCTACTCTGGAAATTGTAGACCTGAGACAAACTACTTCCCTAAACGTCATTTCCTACGTCTGAGAAAGATAATAGTATCTACCTTGTCGTAGACTGAATAATACCATTGCCCCCAAATGTCCACATTCTACTCTCCAGAACCTGTGAATGTGACCTTAAATGGCAGAAGGCACTTTGCCAGTGGGATGAAAGTAATGGTTCTCAGATGGGAAGATTCTCCTGGACTACCTGGATGGGCCCAAATATAACCACTGGTGTTCTCGTAAGAGAGAGGCAGAGGGAATTTGTACTCCAAAGAGAATGTGATGACGAAGTTGGGGTTGCATTGATGTGGCCAGAAGTGAAGGAATGCTGGCGAGGAAACAAACAGATTCTCGCTTAGAGCCTCTAGAAGGAGGATGGATGGCCCTGTCGACTTCTGGTTTCAGCCCAGGGAAACTGGTTTTGGACCTCTGTCTTGCAGAACCATAAGAAAATAAGTGTGTTGTGTTAGAAGCAAGCACATTTGTAGTCATTTGTTACAGCAGCCATAGGGAACTAATGCCTACCTCATAGGAAGTAGTTCTCCAATTAAAATGTGTGACTGGAAACACACTTAGTGGCATGTGTGACACACACTAGTTATGCTACCGTAGGTCGTTCTTGGAAACTGAAGCCTTGGTTTTGAGAGATCATCAAAACCAGTACAATGGTTGCCATGTTTCTCCTTGTTCAGCCTGGTGACCAACCCGGTAGAGAGAGCTCCATCCTTTCCCACAGGACCCCAACTGTGGGTACGTAGAGGGAAGCGGTTATGTCTCCCTTAAGGCACCTTTTTCTTTTCCTTTCTACTTTTGTCTTCATTAATCTTCATCCAACTGACCTTTCTAAATTTTACAGAAAACAAAACCATTTCTCCATGGATTCAGATACTACCCCAAGTTAATATTCCAACCAAGTTCTTGTTCTTCCGGGTCTCATCACCAGAAATTGCTGAGCCTAACTCTACTCTAGTTTCTAGGATCACTCATTTTCTCATTTCTCCCTTCTCCTTTTAGTTCAGAGTCTTGTCAATTTAGTTCCTTCCCTAACCACAACTTATAGTACGGTGGCACAGCAAAGTGATGAAAGTCTAGACGGTCTGGTTTTAATCCCGGGTTTTGCCACCTACTTACTGTGTGGCATTAGGCAAGCTCTTCAACGTCTCTGGGCCTCAGTTGCCCCCAGAAGAGTGAACATTATGAATATTCCCTACATCTAGGGTTGCCATTATGAGGAATAAGTGAGTTAATATTTGGTAAGCCCTTAGAATAGTACTTGTTATAGTCTAAGCACTACAGTTGTGCTTGTTAATAATAATAAATGAAATTCCAAGCGTATAACTTACTCAACATTCTGTCATAACTTTGAAGTGTTGGTCTATCTGTTGGCTCACGTTGCAGGTAAATGAGTCGAGGCATGGGCTGAGGCATTGCTATCACTGGGTGGTGTGTTCCCAGAACTTGGAACAGCGGTGTGAAATGGGTAGTGGTTCTATTGGAGACAGGGCAGACTGGAAAATGACAGCCTGGGAAGGAGGTGTGGTGTCCATAGCTTTGGTGTTAGAGGTGCTGCCTGCTGAAGCACCAGTGCCGGCCTAAGCCATAAATGGGGTGCTGGGGTAAAGAGGAGCAGGATGGAAGATGACAGCGTGGGAAGGAGGTGTGGTGTCCATAGGTTCGGGGTCTGACGGGCTTCCTGCTGAAGCACCGATGCCCGGCAGGGCCGTAAATGGGGTGCTGGGAAAAACAGGAGCAGAATGGAAGATGACAGCGTGTGAAGGTGGTGTGGTGTCCATAGGTTCGGGGTCTGACGTGCTTCCTGCTGAAGCACCGATGCCCGCCAGGGCCGTAAATGGGGTGGTCGGGAAAACACGAGCAGAACGGAAGATGACAGCGTGTGAAGGTGGTGTGGTGTCCATAGGTTCGGGGTCTGACGGGCTTCCTGCTGAAGCACCGATGCCCGCCAGGGACGTAAATGGGGTGGTCGGGAAAACAGGAGCAGAATGGAAGATGACAGCGTGTGAAGGTGGTGTGGTGTCCATAGGTTCGGGGTCTGACGTGCTTCCTGCTGAAGCACCGATGCCCGCCAGGGCCGTAAATGGGGTGGTCGGGAAAACAGGAGCAGAATGGAAGATGACAGCGTGTGAAGGTGGTGTGGTGTCCATAGGTTCGGGGTCTGACGGGCTTCCTGCTGAAGCACCGATGCCCGCCAGGGCCGTAAATGGGGTGCTGGGGAAAACAGGAGCAGAATGGAAGAGGACAGCGTGTGAAGGAGGTGTGGTGTCCATAGCTTCCATATTAGAGGTACTGCCTGCCTTATCTGAGAGCAGAGAATGAAAGTGGGAGAGCCTCTTCCTAGATTCTAACTCCTCTGAATTTATAGCACTGGCTCTGCCTGGCTTTATGACATATCCATTGTACGTGTCACAGAGAAAGTGCAGGCGGGGCAGGGGGTGATGCAGGGGTCACATGCAAGCCCAGCTGCTGGCTTAACCCCGGCCCAAAGGCAAAGGGCAGGGCCCCTTCTGGACTTTCTAGTGGCTGGGACTTCTGGCTGTGGGTGGCAGGTGTTTGGCACCAGATGGGCCACCATGCGGAGACTGTTGGGGACTGTGGAAGCCTCCTCCAGAGCTCACCCTGCCTGGCGACTGGCTCTGCAGGCCCCTCAGCCCTGCGTATGTATCGGCCAGGCCTTCCCCACCACGGGGCCCAGAGGCCAGAGCCTGCTCAGACCTGAGGGCAGGAGGCAGCCAGAGCTTACCAGGGTGTGGGCCACCTCGTCCGCAGACCTCCCCAGCTCTTCTGCGAGACCTGGAGACAGGATCGCCTTCTCCAGGGCTGCTCAGCTGCCAGCATCACCATGAGCCAGGTGGCCAAGGTTTCTGAGCAGGAGATGCAGAGCCCTGATCCGACTGGATGCTGCAGCCCACGATGTCCCTTCCTGGCAGATAGGTTCTTTCTTCACTTCTGTTTTGAAATTTGGTAAAAGAACATTTAAACCTTGGCCTGTCCTTCAGGGTATATAGATGGTAGTGGCTTAGCCGGGATTCGATCCAAGCCTGTGTGATTCCAGAGCTTGTGCTCTGGACTGTGGTGCCTCCTTATCGTATATGCTTCATGTGTTACTTGTTTTTCTTTTTTTCTTGTAGTCCTTATGGTACTTAGCCCTAAGTGCCATACCTGTAACGAACAGCTACACTGCCCTGTAGGAGGTCTTCTTTTGTTCAACGCATGAATTGGTCATCCACCACACTGTGTTCTAATCTCAGAAGATACAGGTCAGGGAGCACCAGTTGTCAGCATGGCACCATTCCATATTTCTAACTGAGGCTTGAAGCCCGTATTTTCCCTTTGTCTAGTTTGAAGGATCCAGATATGTAAAGATGATATTCTAGATAAATCATGGTCTATCCTGAAAGAAATTCACCAGTGAATTGTTCCATATGGATTAGAAGCCAGCTTCTCTGGCCTTCCTGGATTATATCCAGTAAGGCGTCTCATTCATGTCTAGAAAGCAAATATATCATTTATTGCAACTTCAGCGTGGAGCGATGTATTGGTATAAAGTACGATCAACACAATTTGGTCATTGTGAGTATGACAGCTGGGTCCACTCTTTACTACCCATATGTAACTCTAGGGATTCTTATGCCCAAGAGAGGAGACGTACTCTTGGCTGTCTAGGACAAGGGAAGCATGTGTTGTTATTCAGGAGCTGGAAGCTTCAGCATGACAGGTAGGAATTGAACAATCCTGGTCTACACATCACTTGACCTTGCTTAAAACTTGTTTCTTTGGCTTGCTTCATTGGAGTGTTTTCTCCCTCCTGGGGCTGACATTGTCTGTTATGTATCACGCATGTGACATGTAGAAGTTTCAGAACCCAAAATCATATAGATCAGTAAAAATGTATATATATATATAAACCTATTGAAACTCATACTGGGCATAATTCATATATTCCAAAATCAGTTTGACCCTCTGCTCTTGAGATTCTTTTTATGGTATGTCCCAGCAAATCTGGGCTTCCATCCCCAATAAATTTTGGGGTTGGAGGACACAAAAGCTTTTGCTCAGACCTAAATTCTGTCTGAAAACAAGGGAAATATTATAAGCCCTTTGTAACCTCTCCAAGAGCAGAAATGATTTACAGCTGTGGCATTGAACCATAATTCCTCGATCTCATTTGAGAAGAGTCCAGTTAGAAACAGTGTCTTGATTTTTGTTTCTTTTGTTTCTTCCCTGTTTTCTTGTCTTGCTTACCAACAATCCATTGTAATTCATGAGTTAGTATGGCAGCAGGCTGAGTGTTCCCTGGAGCTCATTAAATGAAGTGTTTTTCCTAAAATGACGTTTGTCTCCTTGTTTTCAGCCCCTCTTCTTTCCTCTGCCCTTTACTATAACCAGAGCTCAGCAAAAGCTGAGTGACTTTGTGCAGACCTTACTTAGGTTCAGCCTTTTTTTCTTCATTATTTCATTCATGGCTCCTCCATTTCATTGCTTGCCTTCTCGACATGTGTTGAAATCTTTCTGTGGTTGACGACTTCCAGAATATCTTGGCTTTTATTGGTTGATTAATTTTGGTATTTCTACAGTTTTATTTAGATATGGTTTCAGGAGGAACAGAAAGTAAATATATTTCCTAGTCTGCCATCTTGAGCTGAAAATCCCTGTGGATTTTAGCATCCAATGTTCCCATGGGAAAACACCCAACCATGGCCTTAATAGATGCAACACTCAAGATTTCAGCTTTTGTTGAGCAATCACTAAGGATTTCATATGTGGTCATTTCTAATGGGGAAATAATAACTATCTCATGACGTTGATTTGAGGATTAAATTAGATAATGAACATGAAAATGCTTTCTAAGATTTAAAAATCAGTCAAAATGTTTTTTGTTATTATTTGATTTGTTGCTATTTCAACTTCACTTGACAGTTGTTTATGACCTTGCGTATGTGAGAAAATGTCCTCTGGGTTATTTTTCTGAAAGCCAGAATGTATTTTTCAATAGCTCAATGGAACTGGCATCATTTGTGAAGGTTAAGGGTGAAGGGGTAAATGTTTCTTGACACCTATCACTTTACAGTGTTTTCAGGAACTAACTGACTCATGTATTCCTCTTCCAAATTTGGTTGAGGACCTCCTACCAGCCACATGCTTTACGTCAGGTGTTGGAAAGCATTTTCTGGATTTGAAATATCTTAGGCTTTGTGGGCCATATACAGTTTCTGTAGCTTCTCCTCCTCTTTCCTCTTCAACAAGCTTTCTAAACGTGAGAACCATTATTAGCTCACAGTCCCACAGATCCAGGCTGAGAGCCTGATTTGATTCGTGGGCATTATTTGCCAATTGCTGCTCTGCGTGTTCACTGAGGAGGGGGACCATGTTTGAGTAATCATTTCTTTGAATCAACTGTTGGTCTTCTGGGGCTTGTCCTTGCTCTCCTACAGTCTCTAATCAGCATGGCATCCAGAGAGATCTTGTTAAAACATAAGTCAGATCATGTCACTCAAATTTCTTCAGTGGCTTCTTCACAGAAAATGCAAAGTCCTCAGAGTGCCTCCACAGACCTAGAAATCTGGGCCTCTGTTTCCTCTCTGACTGTTTCGTTCTCCTCTCCAATTTGCTCGCTCTGTTTTCCACATGCTGACATCCTTTCTGCTCCTTGGATACTCCAAACCTACTCTTGCCTCATTGACTTTCTGCCGCACGCCAGCCGAAGAAAGAGGATTTCACCGCCCAGGGTCAGAAGGGAAGGGGTGAGGACCTGAAGTAGCACTGACGAATGGGGTCAGAAGCCCATGGGGTCAGAAGGCTGCAATGAGAAGCCTACTCACCGCAACAAAGAATAGACCCCCGCTCGCCGAAACTAGAGAAAGCTCGCATGCAGCAATGAAGACCCAATACAGCCAAAAATAAATAAATAAAACATAAAGTATAGAATCTTAAAAAAGCAACAAAAAGTCTATAAAGAATATTACGAGAATAGAATCACAGGCCAGTTTCTCCTTTGAATATGCATGCAAAATGTGTAAAGAGAAGCACAAACTGTATCCATGGTATGTAAAACAATCATATATCAGAATCAAAGTAGCTTTATTCTGGCAATGCAAGGTTGCTTTAATGTCCAAACATGAAACTGATCCCAGGAATGAATTAGAGTGGGGAAAGAAGTCATTTAAAACTGAAATCTTGGGACTTCCCTGGTGGTCCAGTATTTAGAACATGACGCTTTCACTGCTGGGGCCCTGGGGTCCAATCCCAGGTCAGGGAACTAAGATCCTGCAAGACATGAGGCAGGGCCCCGAAAAAAACAAAAAAAGGAAAGAAAGAAGTCTTAACCAGGAGACGCACAAGATCGAATAAACATAACAGATAACACCTTATGAAAAGTAGGTGAAGATTATGGAATATTCTAACATTTAAAACAAAAAGAAAGTTTTAAAGATTCAAAAGGATGTGACAAATATTGTACATCGGCAAAAATGAAATGAAATAAAATATAAAAATGATGGGAACCCAAAATTCCAGATGCCCAAGTCCTGTCTCTGAAGAGTCTCATTCAATGGGTTCAGGATTTCCTCTATATTTAAAAACCTGCAGGTGATTCTGGTATGATTCACAGACACAATGTAAAGCTTCTCTTTTACAGGAAAGAATGCCAGATTATTTTGTTATCTTATAGTTATACTAACAGGTTGTACTATTGACGGATAAGTCTGCTGTCAAAATGCACCCCCACTAGGGGTAAAAAAGGAACTAGTAGTCTCTACTGCTACTTGGTGGCAACATGCATGTATTGCAAGGGCAATTATTGTAACAGTCCAAATTAGTGGAACATTTTAGAATTGGAAGACTACATACAGATCATCTAGTCAAGCTTCCAACTATTAAAGTTGTGAAAACTAAGGCCCATATAAATGACATGATTTATCTCCAAAGAGCATTAGTGAAAGTATGAAATAAAAAAATATCTCTGAACTTTTAATTTAGTGCCGTTTTTATTAATCTCAAGTATTAGCTTAAACTTGAGTGTGACAGATTTGGGATTGAATTCTTGCTCACGTTTACTGGTTGCGTGCCTTTTAGTAAGTTACTAAAACACTTTTCTTAAAAATAGACGTATTTATTTATTTATCTTTGGCTGCCTAGGCTCTTCGTTGCTGTGCGCGGGCTTTCTCTAGTTGCGGTGAGCGGGGGCTACTCTTTGTTGCAGTACGCGGGCTTCTCATTGTGGTGGCTTCTCGTTGTTGCTGAGCACGGGGTCTAGGTGCGTGGGCTTCAGTAGCTGTGGTTCACGGGCTCTAGCACGCAGGCTCAGTAGTTGTGGCACATGGTCTTAGTTGCTCCGTGGCATGTGGGATCTTCCCGGACCAGGGCTCAAACGTGTGTCCCGTGCACTGGCAGGTGGATCCTTAACCACCGCGCCAACAGGGAAGCCCTACTAATACACTTTTAACTTTGCTTTTCACGTATGTAAAACGGTGAGCCTTGACTGATATAGAATATGAGATAACCCAGCACTGTTCTTAACACATATATGTAGTTAAAATTTTTTGGCTCTCATCCCACTTAAACAGCCTCTATCCCCTTAATAATGAATGTGTCTTTCAGCTAGCAGAGCGCCCCAGAGCTGACCACATTCTGGCAAGAGATATAGGATTCTTTTTCTTACTGGGGGTTCTTTATACCTGATATTTGAAGCGCACTTAAACTTGAACAACTCTTGTTTATACTGTATTAATGGATTTGATGGATGAATTTTAGAAAGTAATATGCAGGAATTGAGCTGCCTTACTCTCAAGAAATATAATTCGATAGTGGTGGCTAGAACGATAAACAGTGTTTGGACAGGGAGTCCATATTGGATGTGAACTTCCTGTACTCCCATTCGTCTATTAAGAATAAATGGAATCCTTTCAAAATGTGTTCTAAAGGGCAGTTATTTCTTTCTGCCTCATTTAAGTTACCTGCAAGAAAAAGACAATCTCCTGCATCCTTGTTTAATAGGCTTTTAACATAAAGCAGATAATTTTTTGCAACATTTCCCAAACTTTTCGTTATCCAATTGGCTGAGGCTTCTCAACGATTATCATTTCACAACAATATCTCCATCTTCAGCTTCTTTCAATGAATTGGCCTAATAGATGTGCCATTAAAACAGAGCTTCACTCTCAACGTAGTTTTAATTTTGTATTCAAAGGGTATGAAGGATTCAGCCATAACAGTGAGTGGATTTCTGATACATGCTACATGATGGATGCAACTAATTGAAAGGAGTCAGGCATGAAAGGCTACATATTGTATGGTTCCATTTATATGAAATGTCCAGCAGTGGCAAATCCATACACACAGAAAAGATTCTACATTAGTGGTTGCCAGGGGTTTGGAAGAGAGGGAAATAGGGAATGACTCCTTAAAATGGGTGTAGGTTTCCTCTTGGTTGATGAAAATGTTTTGCAGCTAGGCAGTGGTGATAGTTGCACAACATTGTGACAGTAGTAAATTCCACTGAATGGTACGGTGAATTGTAAAATGATCCAAATGGTGGATTTTGTGTTATGTTCCTTTTACTACAATAAAAAGGAGAAAGAATTCGGGAAAGACTTAGAGTTTGGGCAACTAAGGTGAACTGGTCAAGAAAAAGACAGCTCTATTGTTCAGTTTTCTCTCAGCTCTCCCAGTGCATTAATCCTCAGCCAAAAGTAGCCTGAACTTGTAGATGATAGTCATTCAACACAGTCCAGGGAAAAGTAAATAAAATAAAACCCAACTCTTCTTCTTTAGCACATGTAGGAAAGGTTAGCTTGCTGCTCAGCCACGTGGACATTCATGAAGACGTTTCACTTTAGGTGTCCTCTACTTCAGTACTTTACTCACTTGAGCTCATTCGCACATGTAGGCAACAGCATTCCTTAATTCGATGGAATCTGCAGCACTGGTTGTGATCGGTCTCATGGAAAGAAAAGGAAAGGTGGCGCGGAAGCCAAGGGAAGAGATTCTCAAGACAGAGACGTTGTTTAAGATCTGACTCGGCTTGGCGGTCACAAAGATAAGGATTGAGAAGTAGTGCCCTGGACTTGTCAACGGAGAAATCATTGGGGGCTTCAAGGAGATCAGTTTCACGAGAGTAGTGGGGCAGAAACCAGACCGCAGTGTGGATGGGAGGGGAGAAATGGGGGGCAAGTCAAGAAGTTGATGGCAAAGGGAAAGAAGGGAGGGGTGGATAGGAGGACAGGAGAATGGAATGGAGGAGAGCATTTCCTTGTGGCTCTTTAATATGGCTGGGAGGGGCCAACAGAGAAGGAGAGCGTGAAGATGTAGGAAGAGGGGGTGGCATCCCGAGCCCAAGGAGGACTGGCCCCTGTCTTCAGCTCCCACCAGCTGGATGTTCCCTCCCTCTAGCTTTCCACGTAGGCTGTGGAAGTTGCCCCTTGCCTCCTTGGATCAGCCACCCTTGATTCATTCGTCCTTTTCTTATTTCTCAGCACATCTGGGTCATACGTTATGTGAAGACAAACAAATCACCACGGATGCTTAATTTTCTTGAAAAATCCCCAGGCAGGTACCATTTTGGAGACCTACATATTGTGCCTCAGCAAGCCAAAGTAGCCCATATTTCCTCTCTCATTGGGAGAGATTGCTGTTTCTTGGAGAACCTGATGAAGAGGGTGACTCGCACTTAGGAATAACGTTGCTTGAAAAGTGCAAAAGGTGAGATAGTTTGGCTCTGAGGGGCCTCTGAGGCCTGAGACTTCCTGAGAGATGGCAGACTCACAGCTCCCATTTCCCTCTGCCCCTGGGCTATGAGCTCATCAAATGAGATGGTAAATAAAGTCACTGACATGGTTTAAAGGATAATTTAGTTCTCTCTTGTTCACTCAGAGCAAATTGAATGGGATTTGCATACAACATATGGATGAAATATCCATACGATGGGGCTTGACCATATCCTCATGGTTCCCCTTCCCTTTTCTACATCTGGCCCCTTTAGCTCTGCAGACTTAACCCCACACCATCAGTCCACCCAGTCGGTCCGCTGAACGTCTCTTGCTCCTTCGCATCTGGTCGTTGTCGTCACCTTGTTCTCCACTACCGCCTCCTGCAGTAGCTGTTAGGTCCAGGGAGGTTGGTTCACTGTGAGCAAGTAACTGTCAACTCCATGGACAGGTGGAAGTGACTTGGCAGCCGGGATGCGCCCATCCTGAGTTCATTATACCCATGAGGGTCAAGGAGAATGGGGATGCAGCTGGTCTGCAGAGCCCCGGCAGTTCTGAGACACATGCTCCTGGATCCACACGTTGCTCCATACCCAGCCTTGCCTTGCTTTGTTCTCTGTCTTGACTCCATCCAGGTTTCTGCTCTCCTTGTCCCTTTGGGGAGGGAGACCAGTACCAGCCCAGGTGTAGTCCCCCAAAGCTTCCTACTTCCAAGCGTCACGTAGGCTTGTACATCCCCTTGCTTGGGTTGCCCTGGCATTCGTGCCAACAAGTTGAGTGGTTTATGCCCTAGGCTCTCTCTTCTGGCAAGAATGTGCCTGAAAATCTCCATCTCTGGTTTGGTGGCCCCCAAAAATTCCCAGTCAGTTTTGGTGAGGGGACACTTGGTGACAGTGTTGTCTTTCGAAATGAGTAGTTCCGTTACCGACAATACTTTGCTCCCCATACATTATTTATAAGGTTTCCCTGTTTGTATGTGCAAACTATTTGTGTGTATATTTGGAGAAATACATTGTACAGCCCTCTTTTTTATTTCTTCCACACACCCTAGAGATGTCATAGAGGCAGTAAATATGTCCAACTTTTTGAGAAATTGGAACAATCAAGACTTACCTGTATGGAATGCTGTTAATGATGTCAATTCCCGCGACAGTACCTTTCATCTGACACACTTAGGGACTGTTAGCAGATTAAAAGCAGTAAGAGACGCGGATAGAGAGAATTTTCATTATCTTGTGCTCTGAAATCTTGGATTTTCATTGGTTTCAATGGGCCTGAAATTGTATTTTCTTTAGTAGGCACATAGAAGCCTCTAGCGGTATTCTTAATAAAGCAAGGTGAGTTATAAGCAATCATCTGATGGAGGGCAAATGTACCACAGTCCAGTTTAAGAAAAATACAATATAAAAGTCTTACCATGGTAGAAAATCTTTATATGATCTTTTGAAAAAACAAAGCTTCAAGAAACATAAAGACATGACACCATATTCAGTTTAAAGTCAGTGACTTGTAAGCAAGGCAAAGCAAAGACAGTCTGATTAAGACCGTTGCATTGTTCTGGCATTTTTTAGGTCTCACCCATTTCTGTGGCCTTTTTAGAACCTAAGCTTCTAGGGCACAGAGAACTTCATCTTGACGTAGGGCTGAGCAAATGCACGGAGCATTTCTCAATAAGTAGGCATTAAATTCTTAGTCCAGAAGGAGCCTTGAGATGCCCTCTCTTTACTCTTTGGTAGAACTGTTTTAACCATCCCCTGAAAACAGATTTTTTTCTTTAAATCTCAAAATTCAGAGATTCCACAATCAGAAGTTACTTCTCATTATTGCCTTGTGGTCTGCTGTGGGCATCTGTCGAATGGTGTGAACTCTGCGTGGGGAGCCTGGCCTACCCTCCAGGCCCACGGTTTGGGCTGTGGTGGTGCCATGCTGTGCTCAGGGGCCTTCTTTTTTGGAAGTCTGGGCTCCAGTGAGCCTTGGTCGTGTTCTTTTATGGAACCTTGGGTGCTAGACCACTCTGACCCTCAGTCTCATTTGCAGGTTCTGGGGAGGATTAAATGAGCTCATGGGATATCCAGGTGACTGAGGCAGAGTCGGCTCGGGATGAATCTTTGCTTCGTTTTCATTAGCTGCGGAGAAGACGATGACAGCTTGGTGCCTCTCCAACTTTAATATGGGTATGCCTCTCTTGGGGATCTTGTTAAATGCAGGCTGGTATTCAGTAGTTCTGGGTGGGGCCTGGATTCTGTGCTTCTAACAAGCTCCTAGGTGAGGGTGACGCTGAGGGCAAGGGTTTGGCACCTGTGTTTCTCCCTTTCTGGAAGAGCAGGATGTCTGCCCCACCCCCACCCCGAGAGGAGAAAACATCCGCAATGTGACTACTAGGAACCAGCTTCCCTCACATGCAAGGGTCCTGTACCACTGCTCCCAACCATTCCGTCTGAGGCGCAGCAAGCCAAAACACTGAAATGCTGAGGTTTGCAGCAAAGAGGAGGTTTATTCACAGGGCAGCCAAGCGAGGACGTGACGTGACAATAGGTCTCAAATCCGCCTCCCCAAAGGCAAGGGGCTTTGGGTATCTGTGGGATAAAGAATAAAGAAGCAGGGCAGTATGAGGCATGGGGAGCATGAGGAAAGGTGATTGGAAAAACGTGTGCTCATCATTGTTCTGAGCTGGCCTAACTAGGCTACAGGCCTCAGCACATTCTCAGGCTGGAGTTTTCGGCCCTCTGATGGCAGGAGGTCAAAAGGCACTTGCCCGGGTGGAAGATCGGTGGTCCTCTCCACTCTAAACCAGCTCAGCCTAACCAGGCACAGCTGATTCCAAGTTCCTGGAGGATCACGGGGCAAACATCTTATTGCTTATGCTACATGCTACTTGGAGGACGTGCAGGTGTTCAAGCTACCTTGATGAGTGAAGACCGGGATTTGACTAATCATGACACCTTGTTTCACCTCCAGGCGAGCAGAAGAGAGCTGTAGGCTGAGTCTGGCTCCTAGCACCTGGAATTGGAGGCAGGTGGTTTAAAAACGGGCTTTCCCACCCTCTGTGTGATATAAGGTAGATAGATTATTGAACCTTCCTGTGCCTGTTTCTCCACAAGCAGCATGGGGACACTCAGAGTCCCTCTCTTGGGGGCTGTTATGGGGGTTCAGTGAGATATAGATGCATGCACGGGCACACGGGAGACACCCAGTGTGTGTTCCCTTCGTGCTTATTTTTATTAGGACACCAGTATTGTTAGAACATTTCTGGTTTGGACAACAAATTAGATAGGTGGTCATTGCTATAGTTTATGCGAGAGCAATTCACATTGCCATTTGCAAAAAAGTAGTTGGTTGTCCAGTGGGGATTATAAACATCCGTTTAACATGAGCTACTGAACAGATAGTTCACACAGTAAGTACTTTATTTAAAATCAATTCTCTTTGTTTTCTTAAGCAATTGTTAACCCCCAATTTCGTGAGTACTACCAAGTAAGTCACTTGAAAATCATCTAGAGCAATCTATTTCACTTAGCAAGCCTAAAGCTATAGTTCAACCATTTTATTGACTGTTCTATGACAAAAATTACTCTAAACAGCTATTCCCTGGATAAGTAATCAGCTAAAGCTAGTTTGACTGACTAAATCGATTTATTGAGTTAATAAGCCAGTTGTTTTAGAATAGGTCGAATTCATATTTCTCATCCATTCTGCATTAAACTGTTTCCCATTCGTACATACCCACATTCCTACTTCTGTGCTGTAGGGCTTGGCTGAACTACACCTGCCTTCAGTGAAACTTTTCTCTCCTGCACAATTGGAGATAATTTTAGTCTCGTGACTCCCACGGGGTTACCTCTGTTGTGACACTTGACTCTTTGGTGGCATATTTTATTTGAAAAAGCCTTCCGTTACTCCGGGCACGTCAAACAGTAAATGCTTTCTCTTCGTAAACCTGCATAACAATTTTCTGAACTCTTCTGCTCTGGGCAAGATTCATCAGTACACCAGGCAAACATAGTGAAAGAGGAGACAGTACTTGTGTTGCATTCAATTGGGTCTTGATACCTAAGTGTGACTCTTAACCAAGGATTATGCAGTAGTTAAGGACACAGATTCAAGTTGTTTAGGGTGTGTCCTAAAGTGTCAGTGGCAGAATTTAAGTCTCTACTCTGGAAATTGTAGACCTGAGACAAACTACTTCCCTAAACGTCATTTCCTACGTCTGAGAAAGATAATAGTATCTACCTTGTCGTAGACTGAATAATACCATTGCCCCCAAATGTCCACATTCTACTCTCCAGAACCTGTGAATGTGACCTTAAATGGCAGAAGGCACTTTGCCAGTGGGATGAAAGTAATGGTTCTCAGATGGGAAGATTCTCCTGGACTACCTGGATGGGCCCAAATATAACCACTGGTGTTCTCGTAAGAGAGAGGCAGAGGGAATTTGTACTCCAAAGAGAATGTGATGACGAAGTTGGGGTTGCATTGATGTGGCCAGAAGTGAAGGAATGCTGGCGAGGAAACAAACAGATTCTCGCTTAGAGCCTCTAGAAGGAGGATGGATGGCCCTGTCGACTTCTGGTTTCAGCCCAGGGAAACTGGTTTTGGACCTCTGTCTTGCAGAACCATAAGAAAATAAGTGTGTTGTGTTAGAAGCAAGCACATTTGTAGTCATTTGTTACAGCAGCCATAGGGAACTAATGCCTACCTCATAGGAAGTAGTTCTCCAATTAAAATGTGTGACTGGAAACACACTTAGTGGCATGTGTGACACACACTAGTTATGCTACCGTAGGTCGTTCTTGGAAACTGAAGCCTTGGTTTTGAGAGATCATCAAAACCAGTACAATGGTTGCCATGTTTCTCCTTGTTCAGCCTGGTGACCAACCCGGTAGAGAGAGCTCCATCCTTTCCCACAGGACCCCAACTGTGGGTACGTAGAGGGAAGCGGTTATGTCTCCCTTAAGGCACCTTTTTCTTTTCCTTTCTACTTTTGTCTTCATTAATCTTCATCCAACTGACCTTTCTAAATTTTACAGAAAACAAAACCATTTCTCCATGGATTCAGATACTACCCCAAGTTAATATTCCAACCAAGTTCTTGTTCTTCCGGGTCTCATCACCAGAAATTGCTGAGCCTAACTCTACTCTAGTTTCTAGGATCACTCATTTTCTCATTTCTCCCTTCTCCTTTTAGTTCAGAGTCTTGTCAATTTAGTTCCTTCCCTAACCACAACTTATAGTACGGTGGCACAGCAAAGTGATGAAAGTCTAGACGGTCTGGTTTTAATCCCGGGTTTTGCCACCTACTTACTGTGTGGCATTAGGCAAGCTCTTCAACGTCTCTGGGCCTCAGTTGCCCCCAGAAGAGTGAACATTATGAATATTCCCTACATCTAGGGTTGCCATTATGAGGAATAAGTGAGTTAATATTTGGTAAGCCCTTAGAATAGTACTTGTTATAGTCTAAGCACTACAGTTGTGCTTGTTAATAATAATAAATGAAATTCCAAGCGTATAACTTACTCAACATTCTGTCATAACTTTGAAGTGTTGGTCTATCTGTTGGCTCACGTTGCAGGTAAATGAGTCGAGGCATGGGCTGAGGCATTGCTATCACTGGGTGGTGTGTTCCCAGAACTTGGAACAGCGGTGTGAAATGGGTAGTGGTTCTATTGGAGACAGGGCAGACTGGAAAATGACAGCCTGGGAAGGAGGTGTGGTGTCCATAGCTTTGGTGTTAGAGGTGCTGCCTGCTGAAGCACCAGTGCCGGCCTAAGCCATAAATGGGGTGCTGGGGTAAAGAGGAGCAGGATGGAAGATGACAGCGTGGGAAGGAGGTGTGGTGTCCATAGGTTCGGGGTCTGACGGGCTTCCTGCTGAAGCACCGATGCCCGGCAGGGCCGTAAATGGGGTGCTGGGAAAAACAGGAGCAGAACGGAAGATGACAGCGTGTGAAGGTGGTGTGGTGTCCATAGGTTCGGGGTCTGACGTGCTTCCTGCTGAAGCACCGATGCCCGCCAGGGCCGTAAATGGGGTGGTCGGGAAAACAGGAGCAGAACGGAAGATGACAGCGTGTGAAGGTGGTGTGGTGTCCATAGGTTCGGGGTCTGACGGGCTTCCTGCTGAAGCACCGATGCCCGCCAGGGACGTAAATGGGGTGGTCGGGAAAACAGGAGCAGAATGGAAGATGACAGCGTGTGAAGGTGGTGTGGTGTCCATAGGTTCGGGGTCTGACGTGCTTCCTGCTGAAGCACCGATGCCCGCCAGGGCCGTAAATGGGGTGGTCGGGAAAACAGGAGCAGAATGGAAGATGACAGCGTGTGAAGGTGGTGTGGTGTCCATAGGTTCGGGGTCTGACGTGCTTCCTGCTGAAGCACCGATGCCCACCAGGGCCGTAAATGGGGTGCTGGGGAAAACAGGAGCAGAATGGAAGAGGACAGCGTGTGAAGGAGGTGTGGTGTCCATAGCTTCCATATTAGAGGTACTGCCTGCCTTATCTGAGAGCAGAGAATGAAAGTGGGAGAGCCTCTTCCTAGATTCTAACTCCTCTGAATTTATAGCACTGGCTCTGCCTGGCTTTATGACATATCCATTGTACGTGTCACAGAGAAAGTGCAGGCGGGGCAGGGGGTGATGCAGGGGTCACATGCAAGCCCAGCTGCTGGCTTAACCCCGGCCCAAAGGCAAAGGGCAGGGCCCCTTCTGGACTTTCTAGTGGCTGGGACTTCTGGCTGTGGGTGGCAGGTGTTTGGCACCAGATGGGCCACCATGCGGAGACTGTTGGGGACTGTGGAAGCCTCCTCCAGAGCTCACCCTGCCTGGCGACTGGCTCTGCAGGCCCCTCAGCCCTGCGTATGTATCGGCCAGGCCTTCCCCACCACGGGGCCCAGAGGCCAGAGCCTGCTCAGACCTGAGGGCAGGAGGCAGCCAGAGCTTACCAGGGTGTGGGCCACCTCGTCCGCAGACCTCCCCAGCTCTTCTGCGAGACCTGGAGACAGGATCGCCTTCTCCAGGGCTGCTCAGCTGCCAGCATCACCATGAGCCAGGTGGCCAAGGTTTCTGAGCAGGAGATGCAGAGCCCTGATCCGACTGGATGCTGCAGCCCACGATGTCCCTTCCTGGCAGATAGGTTCTTTCTTCACTTCTGTTTTGAAATTTGGTAAAAGAACATTTAAACCTTGGCCTGTCCTTCAGGGTATATAGATGGTAGTGGCTTAGCCGGGATTCGATCCAAGCCTGTGTGATTCCAGAGCTTGTGCTCTGGACTGTGGTGCCTCCTTATCGTATATGCTTCATGTGTTACTTGTTTTTCTTTTTTTCTTGTAGTCCTTATGGTACTTAGCCCTAAGTGCCATACCTGTAACGAACAGCTACACTGCCCTGTAGGAGGTCTTCTTTTGTTCAACGCATGAATTGGTCATCCACCACACTGTGTTCTAATCTCAGAAGATACAGGTCAGGGAGCACCAGTTGTCAGCATGGCACCATTCCATATTTCTAACTGAGGCTTGAAGCCCGTATTTTCCCTTTGTCTAGTTTGAAGGATCCAGATATGTAAAGATGATATTCTAGATAAATCATGGTCTATCCTGAAAGAAATTCACCAGTGAATTGTTCCATATGGATTAGAAGCCAGCTTCTCTGGCCTTCCTGGATTATATCCAGTAAGGCGTCTCATTCATGTCTAGAAAGCAAATATATCATTTATTGCAACTTCAGCGTGGAGCGATGTATTGGTATAAAGTACGATCAACACAATTTGGTCATTGTGAGTATGACAGCTGGGTCCACTCTTTACTACCCATATGTAACTCTAGGGATTCTTATGCCCAAGAGAGGAGACGTACTCTTGGCTGTCTAGGACAAGGGAAGCATGTGTTGTTATTCAGGAGCTGGAAGCTTCAGCATGACAGGTAGGAATTGAACAATCCTGGTCTACACATCACTTGACCTTGCTTAAAACTTGTTTCTTTGGCTTGCTTCATTGGAGTGTTTTCTCCCTCCTGGGGCTGACATTGTCTGTTATGTATCACGCATGTGACATGTAGAAGTTTCAGAACCCAAAATCATATAGATCAATAAAAATGTATATATATATATAAACCTATTGAAACTCATACTGGGCATAATTCATATATTCCAAAATCAGTTTGACCCTCTGCTCTTGAGATTCTTTTTATGGTATGTCCCAGCAAATCTGGGCTTCCATCCCCAATAAATTTTGGGGTTGGAGGACACAAAAGCTTTTGCTCAGACCTAAATTCTGTCTGAAAACAAGGGAAATATTATAAGCCCTTTGTAACCTCTCCAAGAGCAGAAATGATTTACAGCTGTGGCATTGAACCATAATTCCTCGATCTCATTTGAGAAGAGTCCAGTTAGAAACAGTGTCTTGATTTTTGTTTCTTTTGTTTCTTCCCTGTTTTCTTGTCTTGCTTACCAACAATCCATTGTAATTCATGAGTTAGTATGGCAGCAGGCTGAGTGTTCCCTGGAGCTCATTAAATGAAGTGTTTTTCCTAAAATGACGTTTGTCTCCTTGTTTTCAGCCCCTCTTCTTTCCTCTGCCCTTTACTATAACCAGAGCTCAGCAAAAGCTGAGTGACTTTGTGCAGACCTTACTTAGGTTCAGCCTTTTTTTCTTCATTATTTCATTCATGGCTCCTCCATTTCATTGCTTGCCTTCTCGACATGTGTTGAAATCTTTCTGTGGTTGACGACTTCCAGAATATCTTGGCTTTTATTGGTTGATTAATTTTGGTATTTCTACAGTTTTATTTAGATATGGTTTCAGGAGGAACAGAAAGTAAATATATTTCCTAGTCTGCCATCTTGAGCTGAAAATCCCTGTGGATTTTAGCATCCAATGTTCCCATGGGAAAACACCCAACCATGGCCTTAATAGATGTAACACTCAAGATTTCAGCTTTTGTTGAGCAATCACTAAGGATTTCATATGTGGTCATTTCTAATGGGGAAATAATAACTATCTCATGACGTTGATTTGAGGATTAAATTAGATAATGAACATGAAAATGCTTTCTAAGATTTAAAAATCAGTCAAAATGTTTTTTGTTATTATTTGATTTGTTGCTATTTCAACTTCACTTGACAGTTGTTTATGACCTTGCGTATGTGAGAAAATGTCCTCTGGGTTATTTTTCTGAAAGCCAGAATGTATTTTTCAATAGCTCAATGGAACTGGCATCATTTGTGAAGGTTAAGGGTGAAGGGGTAAATGTTTCTTGACACCTATCACTTTACAGTGTTTTCAGGAACTAACTGACTCATGTATTCCTCTTCCAAATTTGGTTGAGGACCTCCTACCAGCCACATGCTTTACGTCAGGTGTTGGAAAGCATTTTCTGGATTTGAAATATCTTAGGCTTTGTGGGCCATATACAGTTTCTGTAGCTTCTCCTCCTCTTTCCTCTTCAACAAGCTTTCTAAACGTGAGAACCATTATTAGCTCACAGTCCCACAGATCCAGGCTGAGAGCCTGATTTGATTCGTGGGCATTATTTGCCAATTGCTGCTCTGCGTGTTCACTGAGGAGGGGGACCATGTTTGAGTAATCATTTCTTTGAATCAACTGTTGGTCTTCTGGGGCTTGTCCTTGCTCTCCTACAGTCTCTAATCAGCATGGCATCCAGAGAGATCTTGTTAAAACATAAGTCAGATCATGTCACTCAAATTTCTTCAGTGGCTTCTTCACAGAAAATGCAAAGTCCTCAGAGTGCCTCCACAGACCTAGAAATCTGGGCCTCTGTTTCCTCTCTGACTGTTTCGTTCTCCTCTCCAATTTGCTCGCTCTGTTTTCCACATGCTGACATCCTTTCTGCTCCTTGGATACTCCAAACCTACTCTTGCCTCATTGACTTTCTGCCGCACGCCAGCCGAAGAAAGAGGATTTCACCGCCCAGGGTCAGAAGGGAAGGGGTGAGGACCTGAAGTAGCACTGACGAATGGGGTCAGAAGCCCATGGGGTCAGAAGGCTGCAATGAGAAGCCTACTCACCGCAACAAAGAATAGACCCCCGCTCGCCGAAACTAGAGAAAGCTCGCATGCAGCAATGAAGACCCAATACAGCCAAAAATAAATAAATAAAACATAAAGTATAGAATCTTAAAAAAGCAACAAAAAATCTATAAAGAATATTACGAGAATAGAATCACAGGCCAGTTTCTCCTTTGAATATGCATGCAAAATGTGTAAAGAGAAGCACAAACTGTATCCATGGTATGTAAAACAATCATATATCAGAATCAAAGTAGCTTTATTCTGGCAATGCAAGGTTGCTTTAATGTCCAAACATGAAACTGATCCCAGGAATGAATTAGAGTGGGGAAAGAAGTCATTTAAAACTGAAATCTTGGAACTTCCCTGGTGGTCCAGTATTTAGAACATGACGCTTTCACTGCTGGGGCCCTGGGGTCCAATCCCAGGTCAGGGAACTAAGATCCTGCAAGACATGAGGCAGGGCCCCGAAAAAAACAAAAAAAGGAAAGAAAGAAGTCTTAACCAGGAGATGCACAAGATCGAATAAACATAACAGATAACACCTTATGAAAAGTAGGTGAAGATTATGGAATATTCTAACATTTAAAACAAAAAGAAAGTTTTAAAGATTCAAAAGGATGTGACAAATATTGTACATCGGCAAAAATGAAATGAAATAAAATATAAAAATGATGGGAACCCAAAATTCCAGATGCCCAAGTCCTGTCTCTGAAGAGTCTCATTCAATGGGTTCAGGATTTCCTCTATATTTAAAAACCTGCAGGTGATTCTGGTATGATTCACAGACACAATGTAAAGCTTCTCTTTTACAGGAAAGAATGCCAGATTATTTTGTTATCTTATAGTTATACTAACAGGTTGTACTATTGACGGATAAGTCTGCTGTCAAAATGCACCCCCACTAGGGGTAAAAAAGGAACTAGTAGTCTCTACTGCTACTTGGTGGCAACATGCATGTATTGCAAGGGCAATTATTGTAACAGTCCAAATTAGTGGAACATTTTAGAATTGGAAGACTACATACAGATCATCTAGTCAAGCTTCCAACTATTAAAGTTGTGAAAACTAAGGCCCATATAAATGACATGATTTATCTCCAAAGAGCATTAGTGAAAGTATGAAATAAAAAATATCTCTGAACTTTTAATTTAGTGCCGTTTTTATTAATCTCAAGTATTAGCTTAAACTTGAGTGTGACAGATTTGGGATTGAATTCTTGCTCACGTTTACTGGTTGCGTGCCTTTTAGTAAGTTACTAAAACACTTTTCTTAAAAATAGACGTATTTATTTATTTATCTTTGGCTGCCTAGGCTCTTCGTTGCTGTGCGCGGGCTTTCTCTAGTTGCGGTGAGCGGGGGCTACTCTTTGTTGCAGTACGCGGGCTTCTCATTGTGGTGGCTTCTCGTTGTTGCTGAGCACGGGGTCTAGGTGCGTGGGCTTCAGTAGCTGTGGTTCACGGGCTCTAGCACGCAGGCTCAGTAGTTGTGGCACATGGTCTTAGTTGCTCCGTGGCATGTGGGATCTTCCCGGACCAGGGCTCAAACGTGTGTCCCGTGCACTGGCAGGTGGATCCTTAACCACCGCGCCAACAGGGAAGCCCTAGTAATACACTTTTAACTTTGCTTTTCACGTATGTAAAACGGTGAGCCTTGACTGATATAGAATATGAGATAACCCAGCACTGTTCTTAACACATATATGTAGTTAAAATTTTTTGGCTCTCATCCCACTTAAACAGCCTCTATCCCCTTAATAATGAATGTGTCTTTCAGCTAGCAGAGCGCCCCAGAGCTGACCACATTCTGGCAAGAGATATAGGATTCTTTTTCTTACTGGGGGTTCTTTATACCTGATATTTGAAGCGCACTTAAACTTGAACAACTCTTGTTTATACTGTATTAATGGATTTGATGGATGAATTTTAGAAAGTAATATGCAGGAATTGAGCTGCCTTACTCTCAAGAAATATAATTCGATAGTGGTGGCTAGAACGATAAACAGTGTTTGGACAGGGAGTCCATATTGGATGTGAACTTCCTGTACTCCCATTCGTCTATTAAGAATAAATGGAATCCTTTCAAAATGTGTTCTAAAGGGCAGTTATTTCTTTCTGCCTCATTTAAGTTACCTGCAAGAAAAAGACAATCTCCTGCATCCTTGTTTAATAGGCTTTTAACATAAAGCAGATAATTTTTTGCAACATTTCCCAAACTTTTCGTTATCCAATTGGCTGAGGCTTCTCAACGATTATCATTTCACAACACTATCTCCATCTTCAGCTTCTTTCAATGAATTGGCCTAATAGATGTGCCATTAAAACAGAGCTTCACTCTCAACGTAGTTTTAATTTTGTATTCAAAGGGTATGAAGGATTCAGCCATAACAGTGAGTGGATTTCTGATACATGCTACATGATGGATGCAACTAATTGAAAGGAGTCAGGCATGAAAGGCTACATATTGTATGGTTCCATTTATATGAAATGTCCAGCAGTGGCAAATCCATACACACAGAAAAGATTCTACATTAGTGGTTGCCAGGGGTTTGGAAGAGAGGGAAATAGGGAATGACTCCTTAAAATGGGTGTAGGTTTCCTCTTGGTTGATGAAAATGTTTTGCAGCTAGGCAGTGGTGATAGTTGCACAACATTGTGACAGTAGTAAATTCCACTGAATGGTACGGTGAATTGTAAAATGATCCAAATGGTGGATTTTGTGTTATGTTCCTTTTACTACAATAAAAAGGAGAAAGAATTCGGGAAAGACTTAGAGTTTGGGCAACTAAGGTGAACTGGCCAAGAAAAAGACAGCTCTATTGTTCAGTTTTCTCTCAGCTCTCCCAGTGCATTAATCCTCAGCCAAAAGTAGCCTGAACTTGTAGATGATAGTCATTCAACACAGTCCAGGGAAAAGTAAATAAAATAAAACCCAACTCTTCTTCTTTAGCACATGTAGGAAAGGTTAGCTTGCTGCTCAGCCACGTGGACATTCATGAAGACGTTTCACTTTAGGTGTCCTCTACTTCAGTACTTTACTCACTTGAGCTCATTCGCACATGTAGGCAACAGCATTCCTTAATTCGATGGAATCTGCAGCACTGGTTGTGATCGGTCTCATGGAAAGAAAAGGAAAGGTGGCGCGGAAGCCAAGGGAAGAGATTCTCAAGACAGAGACGTTGTTTAAGATCTGACTCGGCTTGGCGGTCACAAAGATAAGGATTGAGAAGTAGTGCCCTGGACTTGTCAACGGAGAAATCATTGGGGGCTTCAAGGAGATCAGTTTCACGAGAGTAGTGGGGCAGAAACCAGACCGCAGTGTGGATGGGAGGGGAGAAATAGGGGGCAAGTCAAGAAATTGATGGCAAAGGGAAAGAAGGGAGGGGTGGATAGGAGGACAGGAGAATGGAATGGAGGAGAGCATTTCCTTGTGGCTCTTTAATATGGCTGGGAGGGGCCAACAGAGAAGGAGAGCGTGAAGATGTAGGAAGAGGGGGTGGCATCCCGAGCCCAAGGAGGACTGGCCCCTGTCTTCAGCTCCCACCAGCTGGATGTTCCCTCCCTCTAGCTTTCCACGTAGGCTGTGGAAGTTGCCCCTTGCCTCCTTGGATCAGCCACCCTTGATTCGTTCGTCCTTTTCTTATTTCTCAGCACATCTGGGTCATACGTTATGTGAAGACAAACAAATCACCACGGATGCTTAATTTTCTTGAAAAATCCCCAGGCAGGTACCATTTTGGAGACCTACATATTGTGCCTCAGCAAGCCAAAGTAGCCCATATTTCCTCTCTCATTGGGAGAGATTGCTGTTTCTTGGAGAACCTGATGAAGAGGGTGACTCGCACTTAGGAATAACGTTGCTTGAAAAGTGCAAAAGGTGAGGTAGTTTGGCTCTGAGGGGCCTCTGAGGCCTGAGACTTCCTGAGAGATGGCAGACTCACAGCTCCCATTTCCCTCTGACCCTGGGCTATGAGCTCATCAAATGAGATGGTAAATAAAGTCACTGACATGGTTTAAAGGATAATTTAGTTCTCTCTTGTTCACTCAAGCAAATTGAATGGGATTTGCATACAACATATGGATGAAATATCCATACGATGGGGCTTGACCATATCCTCATGGTTCCCCTTCCCTTTTCTACATCTGGCCCCTTTAGGTCTGCAGACTTAACCCCACACCATCAGTCCACCCAGTCGGTCCGCTGAACGTCTCTTGCTCCTTCGCATCTGGTCGTTGTCGTCACCTTGTTCTCCACTACCGCCTCCTGCGGTAGCTGTTAGGTCCAGGGAGGTTGGTTCACTGTGAGCAAGTAACTGTCAACTCCATGGACAGGTGGAAGTGACTTGGCAGCCGGGATTTGCCCATCCTGAGTTCATTATACCCATGAGGGTCAAGGAGAATGGGGATGCAGCTGGTCTGCAGAGCCCCGGCAGTTCTGAGACACATGCTCCTGGATCCACACGTTGCTCCATACCCAGCCTTGCCTTGCTTTGTTCTCTGTCTTGACTCCATCCAGGTTTCTGCTCTCCTTGTCCCTTTGGGGAGGGAGGCCAGTACCAGCCCAGGTGTAGTCCCCCAAAGCTTCCTACTTCCAAGCGTTACGTAGGCTTGTACATCCCCTTGCTTGGGTTGCCCTGGCATTCGTGCCAACAAGTTGAGTGGTTTATGCCCTAGGCTCTCTCTTCTGGCAAGAATGTGCCTGAAAATCTCCATCTCTGGTTTGGTGGCCCCCAAAAATTCCCAGTCAGTTTTGGTGAGGGGACACTTGGTGACAGTGTTGTCTTTCGAAATGAGTAGTTCCGTTACCGACAATACTTTGCTCCCCATACATTATTTATAAGGTTTCCCTGTTTGTATGTGCAAACTATTTGTGTGTATATTTGGAGAAATACATTGTACAGCCCTCTTTTTTATTTCTTCCACACACCCTAGAGATGTCATAGAGGCAGTAAATATGTCCAACTTTTTGAGAAATTGGAACAATCAAGACTTACCTGTATGGAATGCTGTTAATGATGTCAATTCCTGCGACAGTACCTTTCATCTGACACACTTAGGGACTGTTAACAGATTAAAAGCAGTAAGAGACACGGATAGAGAGAATTTTCATTATCTTGTGCTCTGAAATCTTGGATTTTCATTGGTTTCAATGGGCCTGAAATTGTATTTTCTTTAGTAGGGACATAGAAGCCTCTAGCGGTATTCTTAATAAAGCAAGGTGAGTTATAAGCAATCATCTGATGGAGGGTAAATGTACCACAGTCCAGTTTAAGAAAAATACAATATAAAAGTCTTACCATGGTAGAAAATCTTTATATGATCTTTTGAAAAAACAAAGCTTCAAGAAACATAAAGACATGACACCATATTCAGTTTAAAGTCAGTGACTTGTAAGCAAGGCAAAGCAAAGACAGTCTGATTAAGACCGTTGCATTGTTCTGGCATTTTTTAGGTCTCACCCATTTCTGTGGCCTTTTTAGAACCTAAGCTTCTAGGGCACAGAGAACTTCATCTTGACGTAGGGCTGAGCAAATGCACGGAGCATTTCTCAATAAGTAGGCATTAAATTCTTAGTCCAGAAGGAGCCTTGAGATGCCCTCTCTTTACTCCTTGGTAGAACTGTTTTAACCATCCCCTGAAAACAGATTTTTTTCTTTAAATCTCAAAATTCAGAGATTCCACAATCAGAAGTTACTTCTCATTATTGCCTTGTGGTCTGCTGTGGGCATCTGTCGAATGGTGTGAACTCTGCGTGGGGAGCCTGGCCTACCCTCCAGGCCCACGGTTTGGGCTGTGGTGGTGCCATGCTGTGCTCAGGGGCCTTCTTTTTTGGAAGTCTGGGCTCCAGTGAGCCTTGGTCGTGTTCTTTTATGGAACCTTGGGTGCTAGACCACTCTGACCCTCAGTCTCATTTGCAGGTTCTGGGGAGGATTAAATGAGCTCATGGGATATCCAGGTGACTGAGGCAGAGTCGGCTCGGGATGAATCTTTGCTTCGTTTTCATTAGCTGCGGAGAAGACGATGACAGCTTGGTGCCTCTCCAACTTTAATATGGGTATGCCTCTCTTGGGGATCTTGTTAAATGCAGGCTGGTATTCAGTAGTTCTGGGTGGGGCCTGGATTCTGTGCTTCTAACAAGCTCCTAGGTGAGGGTGACGCTGAGGGCAAGGGTTTGGCACCTGTGTTTCTCCCTTTCTGGAAGAGCAGGATGTCTGCCCCACCCCCACCCCGAGAGGAGAAAACATCCGCAATGTGACTACTAGGAACCAGCTTCCCTCACATGCAAGGGTCCTGTACCACTGCTCCCAACCATTCCGTCTGAGGCGCAGCAAGCCAAAACACTGAAATGCTGAGGTTTGCAGCAAAGAGGAGGTTTATTCACAGGGCAGCCAAGCGAGGACGTGACGTGACAATAGGTCTCAAATCCGCCTCCCCAAAGGCAAGGGGCTTTGGGTATCTGTGGGATAAAGAATAAAGAAGCAGGGCAGTATGAGGCATGGGGAGCATGAGGAAAGGTGATTGGAAAAACGTGTGCTCATCATTGTTCTGAGCTGGCCTAACTAGGCTACAGGCCTCAGCACATTCTCAGGCTGGAGTTTTCGGCCCTCTGATGGCAGGAGGTCAAAAGGCACTTGCCCGGGTGGAAGATCGGTGGTCCTCTCCACTCTAAACCAGCTCAGCCTAACCAGGCACAGCTGATTCCAAGTTCCTGGAGGATCACGGGGCAAACATCTTATTGCTTATGCTACATGCTACTTGGAGGACGTGCAGGTGTTCAAGCTACCTTGATGAGTGAAGACCGGGATTTGACTAATCATGACACCTTGTTTCACCTCCAGGCGAGCAGAAGAGAGCTGTAGGCTGAGTCTGGCTCCTAGCACCTGGAATTGGAGGCAGGTGGTTTAAAAACGGGCTTTCCCACCCTCTGTGTGATATAAGGTAGATAGACTATTGAACCTTCCTGTGCCTGTTTCTCCACAAGCAACATGGGGACACTCAGAGTCCCTCTCTTGGGGGCTGTTATGGGGGTTCAGTGAGATATAGATGCATGCACGGGCACACGGGAGACACCCAGTGTGTGTTCCCTTCGTGCTTATTTTTATTAGGACACCAGTATTGTTAGAACATTTCTGGTTTGGACAACAAATTAGATAGGTGGTCATTGCTATAGTTTATGCGAGAGCAATTCACATTGCCATTTGCAAAAAAGTAGTTGGTTGTCCAGTGGGGATTATAAACATCCGTTTAACATGAGCTACTGAACAGATAGTTCACACAGTAAGTACTTTATTTAAAATCAATTCTCTTTGTTTTCTTAAGCAATTGTTAACCCCCAATTTCGTGAGTACTACCAAGTAAGTCACTTGAAAATCATCTAGAGCAATCTATTTCACTTAGCAAGCCTAAAGCTATAGTTCAACCATTTTATTGACTGTTCTATGACAAAAATTACTCTAAACAGCTATTCCCTGGATAAGTAATCAGCTAAAGCTAGTTTGACTGACTAAATCGGTTTACTGAGTTAATAAGCCAGTTGTTTTAGAATAGGTCGAATTCATATTTCTCATCCATTCTGCATTAAACTGTTTCCCATTCGTACATACCCACATTCCTACTTCTGTGCTGTAGGGCTTGGCTGAACTACACCTGCCTTCAGTGAAACTTTTCTCTCCTGCACAATTGGAGATAATTTTAGTCTCGTGACTCCCACGGGGTTACCTCTGTTGTGACACTTGACTCTTTGGTGGCATATTTTATTTGAAAAAGCCTTCCGTTACTCCGGGCACGTCAAACAGTAAATGCTTTCTCTTCGTAAACCTGCATAACAATTTTCTGAACTCTTCTGCTCTGGGCAAGATTCATCAGTACACCAGGCAAACATAGTGAAAGAGGAGACAGTACTTGTGTTGCATTCAATTGGGTCTTGATACCTAAGTGTGACTCTTAACCAAGGATTATGCAGTAGTTAAGGACACAGATTCAAGTTGTTTAGGGTGTGTCCTAAAGTGTCAGTGGCAGAATTTAAGTCTCTACTCTGGAAATTGTAGACCTGAGACAAACTACTTCCCTAAACGTCATTTCCTACGTCTGAGAAAGATAATAGTATCTACCTTGTCGTAGACTGAATAATACCATTGCCCCCAAATGTCCACATTCTACTCTCCAGAACCTGTGAATGTGACCTTAAATGGCAGAAGGCACTTTGCCAGTGGGATGAAAGTAATGGTTCTCAGATGGGAAGATTCTCCTGGACTACCTGGATGGGCCCAAATATAACCACTGGTGTTCTCGTAAGAGAGAGGCAGAGGGAATTTGTACTCCAAAGAGAATGTGATGACGAAGTTGGGGTTGCATTGATGTGGCCAGAAGTGAAGGAATGCTGGCGAGGAAACAAACAGATTCCCGCTTAGAGCCTCTAGAAGGAGGATGGATGGCCCTGTCGACTTCTGGTTTCAGCCCAGGGAAACTGGTTTTGGACCTCTGTCTTGCAGAACCATAAGAAAATAAGTGTGTTGTGTTAGAAGCAAGCACATTTGTAGTCATTTGTTACAGCAGCCATAGGGAACTAATGCCTACCTCATAGGAAGTAGTTCTCCAATTAAAATGTGTGACTGGAAACACACTTAGTGGCATGTGTGACACACACTAGTTATGCTACCGTAGGTCGTTCTTGGAAACTGAAGCCTTGGTTTTGAGAGATCATCAAAACCAGTACAATGGTTGCCATGTTTCTCCTTGTTCAGCCTGGTGACCAACCCGGTAGAGAGAGCTCCATCCTTTCCCACAGGACCCCAACTGTGGGTACGTAGAGGGAAGCGGTTATGTCTCCCTTAAGGCACCTTTTTCTTTTCCTTTCTACTTTTGTCTTCATTAATCTTCATCCAACTGACCTTTCTAAATTTTACAGAAAACAAAACCATTTCTCCATGGATTCAGATACTACCCCAAGTTAATATTCCAACCAAGTTCTTGTTCTTCCGGGTCTCATCACCAGAAATTGCTGAGCCTAACTCTACTCTAGTTTCTAGGATCACTCATTTTCTCATTTCTCCCTTCTCCTTTTAGTTCAGAGTCTTGTCAATTTAGTTCCTTCCCTAACCACAACTTATAGTACGGTGGCACAGCAAAGTGATGAAAGTCTAGACGGTCGGGTTTTAATCCCGGGTTTTGCCACCTACTTACTGTGTGGCATTAGGCAAGCTCTTCAACGTCTCTGGGCCTCAGTTGCCCCCAGAAGAGTGAACATTATGAATATTCCCTACATCTAGGGTTGCCATTATGAGGAATAAGTGAGTTAATATTTGGTAAGCCCTTAGAATAGTACTTGTTATAGTCTAAGCACTACAGTTGTGCTTGTTAATAATAATAAATGAAATTCCAAGCGTATAACTTACTCAACATTCTGTCATAACTTTGAAGTGTTGGTCTATCTGTTGGCTCACGTTGCAGGTAAATGAGTCGAGGCATGGGCTGAGGCATTGCTATCACTGGGTGGTGTGTTCCCAGAACTTGGAACAGCGGTGTGAAATGGGTAGTGGTTCTATTGGAGACAGGGCAGACTGGAAAATGACAGCCTGGGAAGGAGGTGTGGTGTCCATAGCTTTGGTGTTAGAGGTGCTGCCTGCTGAAGCACCAGTGCCGGCCTAAGCCATAAATGGGGTGCTGGGGTAAAGAGGAGCAGGATGGAAGATGACAGCGTGGGAAGGAGGTGTGGTGTCCATAGGTTCGGGGTCTGACGGGCTTCCTGCTGAAGCACCGATGCCCGGCAGGGCCGTAAATGGGGTGCTGGGAAAAACAGGAGCAGAATGGAAGATGACAGCGTGTGAAGGTGGTGTGGTGTCCATAGGTTCGGGGTCTGACGTGCTTCCTGCTGAAGCACCGATGCCCACCAGGGCCGTAAATGGGGTGCTGGGGAAAACAGGAGCAGAATGGAAGAGGACAGCGTGTGAAGGAGGTGTGGTGTCCATAGCTTCCATATTAGAGGTACTGCCTGCCTTATCTGAGAGCAGAGAATGAAAGTGGGAGAGCCTCTTCCTAGATTCTAACTCCTCTGAATTTATAGCACTGGCTCTGCCTGGCTTTATGACATATCCATTGTACGTGTCACAGAGAAAGTGCAGGCGGGGCAGGGGGTGATGCAGGGGTCACATGCAAGCCCAGCTGCTGGCTTAACCCCGGCCCAAAGGCAAAGGGCAGGGCCCCTTCTGGACTTTCTAGTGGCTGGGACTTCTGGCTGTGGGTGGCAGGTGTTTGGCACCAGATGGGCCACCATGCGGAGACTGTTGGGGACTGTGGAAGCCTCCTCCAGAGCTCACCCTGCCTGGCGACTGGCTCTGCAGGCCCCTCAGCCCTGCGTATGTATCGGCCAGGCCTTCCCCACCACGGGGCCCAGAGGCCAGAGCCTGCTCAGACCTGAGGGCAGGAGGCAGCCAGAGCTTACCAGGGTGTGGGCCACCTCGTCCGCAGACCTCCCCAGCTCTTCTGCGAGACCTGGAGACAGGATCGCCTTCTCCAGGGCTGCTCAGCTGCCAGCATCACCATGAGCCAGGTGGCCAAGGTTTCTGAGCAGGAGATGCAGAGCCCTGATCCGACTGGATGCTGCAGCCCACGATGTCCCTTCCTGGCAGATAGGTTCTTTCTTCACTTCTGTTTTGAAATTTGGTAAAAGAACATTTAAACCTTGGCCTGTCCTTCAGGGTATATAGATGGTAGTGGCTTAGCCGGGATTCGATCCAAGCCTGTGTGATTCCAGAGCTTGTGCTCTGGACTGTGGTGCCTCCTTATCGTATATGCTTCATGTGTTACTTGTTTTTCTTTTTTTCTTGTAGTCCTTATGGTACTTAGCCCTAAGTGCCATACCTGTAACGAACAGCTACACTGCCCTGTAGGAGGTCTTCTTTTGTTCAACGCATGAATTGGTCATCCACCACACTGTGTTCTAATCTCAGAAGATACAGGTCAGGGAGCACCAGTTGTCAGCATGGCACCATTCCATATTTCTAACTGAGGCTTGAAGCCCGTATTTTCCCTTTGTCTAGTTTGAAGGATCCAGATATGTAAAGATGATATTCTAGATAAATCATGGTCTATCCTGAAAGAAATTCACCAGTGAATTGTTCCATATGGATTAGAAGCCAGCTTCTCTGGCCTTCCTGGATTATATCCAGTAAGGCGTCTCATTCATGTCTAGAAAGCAAATATATCATTTATTGCAACTTCAGCGTGGAGCGATGTATTGGTATAAAGTACGATCAACACAATTTGGTCATTGTGAGTATGACAGCTGGGTCCACTCTTTACTACCCATATGTAACTCTAGGGATTCTTATGCCCAAGAGAGGAGACGTACTCTTGGCTGTCTAGGACAAGGGAAGCATGTGTTGTTATTCAGGAGCTGGAAGCTTCAGCATGACAGGTAGGAATTGAACAATCCTGGTCTACACATCACTTGACCTTGCTTAAAACTTGTTTCTTTGGCTTGCTTCATTGGAGTGTTTTCTCCCTCCTGGGGCTGACATTGTCTGTTATGTATCACGCATGTGACATGTAGAAGTTTCAGAACCCAAAATCATATAGATCAATAAAAATGTATATATATATATAAACCTATTGAAACTCATACTGGGCATAATTCATATATTCCAAAATCAGTTTGACCCTCTGCTCTTGAGATTCTTTTTATGGTATGTCCCAGCAAATCTGGGCTTCCATCCCCAATAAATTTTGGGGTTGGAGGACACAAAAGCTTTTGCTCAGACCTAAATTCTGTCTGAAAACAAGGGAAATATTATAAGCCCTTTGTAACCTCTCCAAGAGCAGAAATGATTTACAGCTGTGGCATTGAACCATAATTCCTCGATCTCATTTGAGAAGAGTCCAGTTAGAAACAGTGTCTTGATTTTTGTTTCTTTTGTTTCTTCCCTGTTTTCTTGTCTTGCTTACCAACAATCCATTGTAATTCATGAGTTAGTATGGCAGCAGGCTGAGTGTTCCCTGGAGCTCATTAAATGAAGTGTTTTTCCTAAAATGACGTTTGTCTCCTTGTTTTCAGCCCCTCTTCTTTCCTCTGCCCTTTACTATAACCAGAGCTCAGCAAAAGCTGAGTGACTTTGTGCAGACCTTACTTAGGTTCAGCCTTTTTTTCTTCATTATTTCATTCATGGCTCCTCCATTTCATTGCTTGCCTTCTCGACATGTGTTGAAATCTTTCTGTGGTTGACGACTTCCAGAATATCTTGGCTTTTATTGGTTGATTAATTTTGGTATTTCTACAGTTTTATTTAGATATGGTTTCAGGAGGAACAGAAAGTAAATATATTTCCTAGTCTGCCATCTTGAGCTGAAAATCCCTGTGGATTTTAGCATCCAATGTTCCCATGGGAAAACACCCAACCATGGCCTTAATAGATGTAACACTCAAGATTTCAGCTTTTGTTGAGCAATCACTAAGGATTTCATATGTGGTCATTTCTAATGGGGAAATAATAACTATCTCATGACGTTGATTTGAGGATTAAATTAGATAATGAACATGAAAATGCTTTCTAAGATTTAAAAATCAGTCAAAATGTTTTTTGTTATTATTTGATTTGTTGCTATTTCAACTTCACTTGACAGTTGTTTATGACCTTGCGTATGTGAGAAAATGTCCTCTGGGTTATTTTTCTGAAAGCCAGAATGTATTTTTCAATAGCTCAATGGAACTGGCATCATTTGTGAAGGTTAAGGGTGAAGGGGTAAATGTTTCTTGACACCTATCACTTTACAGTGTTTTCAGGAACTAACTGACTCATGTATTCCTCTTCCAAATTTGGTTGAGGACCTCCTACCAGCCACATGCTTTACGTCAGGTGTTGGAAAGCATTTTCTGGATTTGAAATATCTTAGGCTTTGTGGGCCATATACAGTTTCTGTAGCTTCTCCTCCTCTTTCCTCTTCAACAAGCTTTCTAAACGTGAGAACCATTATTAGCTCACAGTCCCACAGATCCAGGCTGAGAGCCTGATTTGATTCGTGGGCATTATTTGCCAATTGCTGCTCTGCGTGTTCACTGAGGAGGGGGACCATGTTTGAGTAATCATTTCTTTGAATCAACTGTTGGTCTTCTGGGGCTTGTCCTTGCTCTCCTACAGTCTCTAATCAGCATGGCATCCAGAGAGATCTTGTTAAAACATAAGTCAGATCATGTCACTCAAATTTCTTCAGTGGCTTCTTCACAGAAAATGCAAAGTCCTCAGAGTGCCTCCACAGACCTAGAAATCTGGGCCTCTGTTTCCTCTCTGACTGTTTCGTTCTCCTCTCCAATTTGCTCGCTCTGTTTTCCACATGCTGACATCCTTTCTGCTCCTTGGATACTCCAAACCTACTCTTGCCTCATTGACTTTCTGCCGCACGCCAGCCGAAGAAAGAGGATTTCACCGCCCAGGGTCAGAAGGGAAGGGGTGAGGACCTGAAGTAGCACTGACGAATGGGGTCAGAAGCCCATGGGGTCAGAAGGCTGCAATGAGAAGCCTACTCACCGCAACAAAGAATAGACCCCCGCTCGCCGAAACTAGAGAAAGCTCGCATGCAGCAATGAAGACCCAATACAGCCAAAAATAAATAAATAAAACATAAAGTATAGAATCTTAAAAAAGCAACAAAAAATCTATAAAGAATATTACGAGAATAGAATCACAGGCCAGTTTCTCCTTTGAATATGCATGCAAAATGTGTAAAGAGAAGCACAAACTGTATCCATGGTATGTAAAACAATCATATATCAGAATCAAAGTAGCTTTATTCTGGCAATGCAAGGTTGCTTTAATGTCCAAACATGAAACTGATCCCAGGAATGAATTAGAGTGGGGAAAGAAGTCATTTAAAACTGAAATCTTGGAACTTCCCTGGTGGTCCAGTATTTAGAACATGACGCTTTCACTGCTGGGGCCCTGGGGTCCAATCCCAGGTCAGGGAACTAAGATCCTGCAAGACATGAGGCAGGGCCCCGAAAAAAACAAAAAAAGGAAAGAAAGAAGTCTTAACCAGGAGATGCACAAGATCGAATAAACATAACAGATAACACCTTATGAAAAGTAGGTGAAGATTATGGAATATTCTAACATTTAAAACAAAAAGAAAGTTTTAAAGATTCAAAAGGATGTGACAAATATTGTACATCGGCAAAAATGAAATGAAATAAAATATAAAAATGATGGGAACCCAAAATTCCAGATGCCCAAGTCCTGTCTCTGAAGAGTCTCATTCAATGGGTTCAGGATTTCCTCTATATTTAAAAACCTGCAGGTGATTCTGGTATGATTCACAGACACAATGTAAAGCTTCTCTTTTACAGGAAAGAATGCCAGATTATTTTGTTATCTTATAGTTATACTAACAGGTTGTACTATTGACGGATAAGTCTGCTGTCAAAATGCACCCCCACTAGGGGTAAAAAAGGAACTAGTAGTCTCTACTGCTACTTGGTGGCAACATGCATGTATTGCAAGGGCAATTATTGTAACAGTCCAAATTAGTGGAACATTTTAGAATTGGAAGACTACATACAGATCATCTAGTCAAGCTTCCAACTATTAAAGTTGTGAAAACTAAGGCCCATATAAATGACATGATTTATCTCCAAAGAGCATTAGTGAAAGTATGAAATAAAAAATATCTCTGAACTTTTAATTTAGTGCCGTTTTTATTAATCTCAAGTATTAGCTTAAACTTGAGTGTGACAGATTTGGGATTGAATTCTTGCTCACGTTTACTGGTTGCGTGCCTTTTAGTAAGTTACTAAAACACTTTTCTTAAAAATAGACGTATTTATTTATTTATCTTTGGCTGCCTAGGCTCTTCGTTGCTGTGCGCGGGCTTTCTCTAGTTGCGGTGAGCGGGGGCTACTCTTTGTTGCAGTACGCGGGCTTCTCATTGTGGTGGCTTCTCGTTGTTGCTGAGCACGGGGTCTAGGTGCGTGGGCTTCAGTAGCTGTGGTTCACGGGCTCTAGCACGCAGGCTCAGTAGTTGTGGCACATGGTCTTAGTTGCTCCGTGGCATGTGGGATCTTCCCGGACCAGGGCTCAAACGTGTGTCCCGTGCACTGGCAGGTGGATCCTTAACCACCGCGCCAACAGGGAAGCCCTAGTAATACACTTTTAACTTTGCTTTTCACGTATGTAAAACGGTGAGCCTTGACTGATATAGAATATGAGATAACCCAGCACTGTTCTTAACACATATATGTAGTTAAAATTTTTTGGCTCTCATCCCACTTAAACAGCCTCTATCCCCTTAATAATGAATGTGTCTTTCAGCTAGCAGAGCGCCCCAGAGCTGACCACATTCTGGCAAGAGATATAGGATTCTTTTTCTTACTGGGGGTTCTTTATACCTGATATTTGAAGCGCACTTAAACTTGAACAACTCTTGTTTATACTGTATTAATGGATTTGATGGATGAATTTTAGAAAGTAATATGCAGGAATTGAGCTGCCTTACTCTCAAGAAATATAATTCGATAGTGGTGGCTAGAACGATAAACAGTGTTTGGACAGGGAGTCCATATTGGATGTGAACTTCCTGTACTCCCATTCGTCTATTAAGAATAAATGGAATCCTTTCAAAATGTGTTCTAAAGGGCAGTTATTTCTTTCTGCCTCATTTAAGTTACCTGCAAGAAAAAGACAATCTCCTGCATCCTTGTTTAATAGGCTTTTAACATAAAGCAGATAATTTTTTGCAACATTTCCCAAACTTTTCGTTATCCAATTGGCTGAGGCTTCTCAACGATTATCATTTCACAACACTATCTCCATCTTCAGCTTCTTTCAATGAATTGGCCTAATAGATGTGCCATTAAAACAGAGCTTCACTCTCAACGTAGTTTTAATTTTGTATTCAAAGGGTATGAAGGATTCAGCCATAACAGTGAGTGGATTTCTGATACATGCTACATGATGGATGCAACTAATTGAAAGGAGTCAGGCATGAAAGGCTACATATTGTATGGTTCCATTTATATGAAATGTCCAGCAGTGGCAAATCCATACACACAGAAAAGATTCTACATTAGTGGTTGCCAGGGGTTTGGAAGAGAGGGAAATAGGGAATGACTCCTTAAAATGGGTGTAGGTTTCCTCTTGGTTGATGAAAATGTTTTGCAGCTAGGCAGTGGTGATAGTTGCACAACATTGTGACAGTAGTAAATTCCACTGAATGGTACGGTGAATTGTAAAATGATCCAAATGGTGGATTTTGTGTTATGTTCCTTTTACTACAATAAAAAGGAGAAAGAATTCGGGAAAGACTTAGAGTTTGGGCAACTAAGGTGAACTGGCCAAGAAAAAGACAGCTCTATTGTTCAGTTTTCTCTCAGCTCTCCCAGTGCATTAATCCTCAGCCAAAAGTAGCCTGAACTTGTAGATGATAGTCATTCAACACAGTCCAGGGAAAAGTAAATAAAATAAAACCCAACTCTTCTTCTTTAGCACATGTAGGAAAGGTTAGCTTGCTGCTCAGCCACGTGGACATTCATGAAGACGTTTCACTTTAGGTGTCCTCTACTTCAGTACTTTACTCACTTGAGCTCATTCGCACATGTAGGCAACAGCATTCCTTAATTCGATGGAATCTGCAGCACTGGTTGTGATCGGTCTCATGGAAAGAAAAGGAAAGGTGGCGCGGAAGCCAAGGGAAGAGATTCTCAAGACAGAGACGTTGTTTAAGATCTGACTCAGCTTGGCGGTCACAAAGATAAGGATTGAGAAGTAGTGCCCTGGACTTGTCAACGGAGAAATCATTGGGGGCTTCAAGGAGATCAGTTTCACGAGAGTAGTGGGGCAGAAACCAGACCGCAGTGTGGATGGGAGGGGAGAAATAGGGGGCAAGTCAAGAAATTGATGGCAAAGGGAAAGAAGGGAGGGGTGGATAGGAGGACAGGAGAATGGAATGGAGGAGAGCATTTCCTTGTGGCTCTTTAATATGGCTGGGAGGGGCCAACAGAGAAGGAGAGCGTGAAGATGTAGGAAGAGGGGGTGGCATCCCGAGCCCAAGGAGGACTGGCCCCTGTCTTCAGCTCCCACCAGCTGGATGTTCCCTCCCTCTAGCTTTCCACGTAGGCTGTGGAAGTTGCCCCTTGCCTCCTTGGATCAGCCACCCTTGATTCGTTCGTCCTTTTCTTATTTCTCAGCACATCTGGGTCATACGTTATGTGAAGACAAACAAATCACCACGGATGCTTAATTTTCTTGAAAAATCCCCAGGCAGGTACCATTTTGGAGACCTACATATTGTGCCTCAGCAAGCCAAAGTAGCCCATATTTCCTCTCTCATTGGGAGAGATTGCTGTTTCTTGGAGAACCTGATGAAGAGGGTGACTCGCACTTAGGAATAACGTTGCTTGAAAAGTGCAAAAGGTGAGGTAGTTTGGCTCTGAGGGGCCTCTGAGGCCTGAGACTTCCTGAGAGATGGCAGACTCACAGCTCCCATTTCCCTCTGACCCTGGGCTATGAGCTCATCAAATGAGATGGTAAATAAAGTCACTGACATGGTTTAAAGGATAATTTAGTTCTCTCTTGTTCACTCAAGCAAATTGAATGGGATTTGCATACAACATATGGATGAAATATCCATACGATGGGGCTTGACCATATCCTCATGGTTCCCCTTCCCTTTTCTACATCTGGCCCCTTTAGCTCTGCAGACTTAACCCCACACCATCAGTCCACCCAGTCGGTCCGCTGAACGTCTCTTGCTCCTTCGCATCTGGTCGTTGTCGTCACCTTGTTCTCCACTACCGCCTCCTGCGGTAGCTGTTAGGTCCAGGGAGGTTGGTTCACTGTGAGCAAGTAACTGTCAACTCCATGGACAGGTGGAAGTGACTTGGCAGCCGGGATTTGCCCATCCTGAGTTCATTATACCCATGAGGGTCAAGGAGAATGGGGATGCAGCTGGTCTGCAGAGCCCCGGCAGTTCTGAGACACATGCTCCTGGATCCACACGTTGCTCCATACCCAGCCTTGCCTTGCTTTGTTCTCTGTCTTGACTCCATCCAGGTTTCTGCTCTCCTTGTCCCTTTGGGGAGGGAGGCCAGTACCAGCCCAGGTGTAGTCCCCCAAAGCTTCCTACTTCCAAGCGTTACGTAGGCTTGTACATCCCCTTGCTTGGGTTGCCCTGGCATTCGTGCCAACAAGTTGAGTGGTTTATGCCCTAGGCTCTCTCTTCTGGCAAGAATGTGCCTGAAAATCTCCATCTCTGGTTTGGTGGCCCCCAAAAATTCCCAGTCAGTTTTGGTGAGGGGACACTTGGTGACAGTGTTGTCTTTCGAAATGAGTAGTTCCGTTACCGACAATACTTTGCTCCCCATACATTATTTATAAGGTTTCCCTGTTTGTATGTGCAAACTATTTGTGTGTATATTTGGAGAAATACATTGTACAGCCCTCTTTTTTATTTCTTCCACACACCCTAGAGATGTCATAGAGGCAGTAAATATGTCCAACTTTTTGAGAAATTGGAACAATCAAGACTTACCTGTATGGAATGCTGTTAATGATGTCAATTCCTGCGACAGTACCTTTCATCTGACACACTTAGGGACTGTTAACAGATTAAAAGCAGTAAGAGACACGGATAGAGAGAATTTTCATTATCTTGTGCTCTGAAATCTTGGATTTTCATTGGTTTCAATGGGCCTGAAATTGTATTTTCTTTAGTAGGGACATAGAAGCCTCTAGCGGTATTCTTAATAAAGCAAGGTGAGTTATAAGCAATCATCTGATGGAGGGTAAATGTACCACAGTCCAGTTTAAGAAAAATACAATATAAAAGTCTTACCATGGTAGAAAATCTTTATATGATCTTTTGAAAAAACAAAGCTTCAAGAAACATAAAGACATGACACCATATTCAGTTTAAAGTCAGTGACTTGTAAGCAAGGCAAAGCAAAGACAGTCTGATTAAGACCGTTGCATTGTTCTGGCATTTTTTAGGTCTCACCCATTTCTGTGGCCTTTTTAGAACCTAAGCTTCTAGGGCACAGAGAACTTCATCTTGACGTAGGGCTGAGCAAATGCACGGAGCATTTCTCAATAAGTAGGCATTAAATTCTTAGTCCAGAAGGAGCCTTGAGATGCCCTCTCTTTACTCCTTGGTAGAACTGTTTTAACCATCCCCTGAAAACAGATTTTTTTCTTTAAATCTCAAAATTCAGAGATTCCACAATCAGAAGTTACTTCTCATTATTGCCTTGTGGTCTGCTGTGGGCATCTGTCGAATGGTGTGAACTCTGCGTGGGGAGCCTGGCCTACCCTCCAGGCCCACGGTTTGGGCTGTGGTGGTGCCATGCTGTGCTCAGGGGCCTTCTTTTTTGGAAGTCTGGGCTCCAGTGAGCCTTGGTCGTGTTCTTTTATGGAACCTTGGGTGCTAGACCACTCTGACCCTCAGTCTCATTTGCAGGTTCTGGGGAGGATTAAATGAGCTCATGGGATATCCAGGTGACTGAGGCAGAGTCGGCTCGGGATGAATCTTTGCTTCGTTTTCATTAGCTGCGGAGAAGACGATGACAGCTTGGTGCCTCTCCAACTTTAATATGGGTATGCCTCTCTTGGGGATCTTGTTAAATGCAGGCTGGTATTCAGTAGTTCTGGGTGGGGCCTGGATTCTGTGCTTCTAACAAGCTCCTAGGTGAGGGTGACGCTGAGGGCAAGGGTTTGGCACCTGTGTTTCTCCCTTTCTGGAAGAGCAGGATGTCTGCCCCACCCCCACCCCGAGAGGAGAAAACATCCGCAATGTGACTACTAGGAACCAGCTTCCCTCACATGCAAGGGTCCTGTACCACTGCTCCCAACCATTCCGTCTGAGGCGCAGCAAGCCAAAACACTGAAATGCTGAGGTTTGCAGCAAAGAGGAGGTTTATTCACAGGGCAGCCAAGCGAGGACGTGACGTGACAATAGGTCTCAAATCCGCCTCCCCAAAGGCAAGGGGCTTTGGGTATCTGTGGGATAAAGAATAAAGAAGCAGGGCAGTATGAGGCATGGGGAGCATGAGGAAAGGTGATTGGAAAAACGTGTGCTCATCATTGTTCTGAGCTGGCCTAACTAGGCTACAGGCCTCAGCACATTCTCAGGCTGGAGTTTTCGGCCCTCTGATGGCAGGAGGTCAAAAGGCACTTGCCCGGGTGGAAGATCGGTGGTCCTCTCCACTCTAAACCAGCTCAGCCTAACCAGGCACAGCTGATTCCAAGTTCCTGGAGGATCACGGGGCAAACATCTTATTGCTTATGCTACATGCTACTTGGAGGACGTGCAGGTGTTCAAGCTACCTTGATGAGTGAAGACCGGGATTTGACTAATCATGACACCTTGTTTCACCTCCAGGCGAGCAGAAGAGAGCTGTAGGCTGAGTCTGGCTCCTAGCACCTGGAATTGGAGGCAGGTGGTTTAAAAACGGGCTTTCCCACCCTCTGTGTGATATAAGGTAGATAGACTATTGAACCTTCCTGTGCCTGTTTCTCCACAAGCAACATGGGGACACTCAGAGTCCCTCTCTTGGGGGCTGTTATGGGGGTTCAGTGAGATATAGATGCATGCACGGGCACACGGGAGACACCCAGTGTGTGTTCCCTTCGTGCTTATTTTTATTAGGACACCAGTATTGTTAGAACATTTCTGGTTTGGACAACAAATTAGATAGGTGGTCATTGCTATAGTTTATGCGAGAGCAATTCACATTGCCATTTGCAAAAAAGTAGTTGGTTGTCCAGTGGGGATTATAAACATCCGTTTAACATGAGCTACTGAACAGATAGTTCACACAGTAAGTACTTTATTTAAAATCAATTCTCTTTGTTTTCTTAAGCAATTGTTAACCCCCAATTTCGTGAGTACTACCAAGTAAGTCACTTGAAAATCATCTAGAGCAATCTATTTCACTTAGCAAGCCTAAAGCTATAGTTCAACCATTTTATTGACTGTTCTATGACAAAAATTACTCTAAACAGCTATTCCCTGGATAAGTAATCAGCTAAAGCTAGTTTGACTGACTAAATCGGTTTACTGAGTTAATAAGCCAGTTGTTTTAGAATAGGTCGAATTCATATTTCTCATCCATTCTGCATTAAACTGTTTCCCATTCGTACATACCCACATTCCTACTTCTGTGCTGTAGGGCTTGGCTGAACTACACCTGCCTTCAGTGAAACTTTTCTCTCCTGCACAATTGGAGATAATTTTAGTCTCGTGACTCCCACGGGGTTACCTCTGTTGTGACACTTGACTCTTTGGTGGCATATTTTATTTGAAAAAGCCTTCCGTTACTCCGGGCACGTCAAACAGTAAATGCTTTCTCTTCGTAAACCTGCATAACAATTTTCTGAACTCTTCTGCTCTGGGCAAGATTCATCAGTACACCAGGCAAACATAGTGAAAGAGGAGACAGTACTTGTGTTGCATTCAATTGGGTCTTGATACCTAAGTGTGACTCTTAACCAAGGATTATGCAGTAGTTAAGGACACAGATTCAAGTTGTTTAGGGTGTGTCCTAAAGTGTCAGTGGCAGAATTTAAGTCTCTACTCTGGAAATTGTAGACCTGAGACAAACTACTTCCCTAAACGTCATTTCCTACGTCTGAGAAAGATAATAGTATCTACCTTGTCGTAGACTGAATAATACCATTGCCCCCAAATGTCCACATTCTACTCTCCAGAACCTGTGAATGTGACCTTAAATGGCAGAAGGCACTTTGCCAGTGGGATGAAAGTAATGGTTCTCAGATGGGAAGATTCTCCTGGACTACCTGGATGGGCCCAAATATAACCACTGGTGTTCTCGTAAGAGAGAGGCAGAGGGAATTTGTACTCCAAAGAGAATGTGATGACGAAGTTGGGGTTGCATTGATGTGGCCAGAAGTGAAGGAATGCTGGCGAGGAAACAAACAGATTCCCGCTTAGAGCCTCTAGAAGGAGGATGGATGGCCCTGTCGACTTCTGGTTTCAGCCCAGGGAAACTGGTTTTGGACCTCTGTCTTGCAGAACCATAAGAAAATAAGTGTGTTGTGTTAGAAGCAAGCACATTTGTAGTCATTTGTTACAGCAGCCATAGGGAACTAATGCCTACCTCATAGGAAGTAGTTCTCCAATTAAAATGTGTGACTGGAAACACACTTAGTGGCATGTGTGACACACACTAGTTATGCTACCGTAGGTCGTTCTTGGAAACTGAAGCCTTGGTTTTGAGAGATCATCAAAACCAGTACAATGGTTGCCATGTTTCTCCTTGTTCAGCCTGGTGACCAACCCGGTAGAGAGAGCTCCATCCTTTCCCACAGGACCCCAACTGTGGGTACGTAGAGGGAAGCGGTTATGTCTCCCTTAAGGCACCTTTTTCTTTTCCTTTCTACTTTTGTCTTCATTAATCTTCATCCAACTGACCTTTCTAAATTTTACAGAAAACAAAACCATTTCTCCATGGATTCAGATACTACCCCAAGTTAATATTCCAACCAAGTTCTTGTTCTTCCGGGTCTCATCACCAGAAATTGCTGAGCCTAACTCTACTCTAGTTTCTAGGATCACTCATTTTCTCATTTCTCCCTTCTCCTTTTAGTTCAGAGTCTTGTCAATTTAGTTCCTTCCCTAACCACAACTTATAGTACGGTGGCACAGCAAAGTGATGAAAGTCTAGACGGTCGGGTTTTAATCCCGGGTTTTGCCACCTACTTACTGTGTGGCATTAGGCAAGCTCTTCAACGTCTCTGGGCCTCAGTTGCCCCCAGAAGAGTGAACATTATGAATATTCCCTACATCTAGGGTTGCCATTATGAGGAATAAGTGAGTTAATATTTGGTAAGCCCTTAGAATAGTACTTGTTATAGTCTAAGCACTACAGTTGTGCTTGTTAATAATAATAAATGAAATTCCAAGCGTATAACTTACTCAACATTCTGTCATAACTTTGAAGTGTTGGTCTATCTGTTGGCTCACGTTGCAGGTAAATGAGTCGAGGCATGGGCTGAGGCATTGCTATCACTGGGTGGTGTGTTCCCAGAACTTGGAACAGCGGTGTGAAATGGGTAGTGGTTCTATTGGAGACAGGGCAGACTGGAAAATGACAGCCTGGGAAGGAGGTGTGGTGTCCATAGCTTTGGTGTTAGAGGTGCTGCCTGCTGAAGCACCAGTGCCGGCCTAAGCCATAAATGGGGTGCTGGGGTAAAGAGGAGCAGGATGGAAGATGACAGCGTGGGAAGGAGGTGTGGTGTCCATAGGTTCGGGGTCTGACGGGCTTCCTGCTGAAGCACCGATGCCTGGCAGGGCCGTAAATGGGGTGCTGGGAAAAACAGGAGCAGAATGGAAGATGACAGCGTGTGAAGGTGGTGTGGTGTCCATAGGTTCGGGGTCTGACGTGCTTCCTGCTGAAGCACCGATGCCCACCAGGGCCGTAAATGGGGTGCTGGGGAAAACAGGAGCAGAATGGAAGAGGACAGCGTGTGAAGGAGGTGTGGTGTCCATAGCTTCCATATTAGAGGTACTGCCTGCCTTATCTGAGAGCAGAGAATGAAAGTGGGAGAGCCTCTTCCTAGATTCTAACTCCTCTGAATTTATAGCACTGGCTCTGCCTGGCTTTATGACATATCCATTGTACGTGTCACAGAGAAAGTGCAGGCGGGGCAGGGGGTGATGCAGGGGTCACATGCAAGCCCAGCTGCTGGCTTAACCCCGGCCCAAAGGCAAAGGGCAGGGCCCCTTCTGGACTTTCTAGTGGCTGGGACTTCTGGCTGTGGGTGGCAGGTGTTTGGCACCAGATGGGCCACCATGCGGAGACTGTTGGGGACTGTGGAAGCCTCCTCCAGAGCTCACCCTGCCTGGCGACTGGCTCTGCAGGCCCCTCAGCCCTGCGTATGTATCGGCCAGGCCTTCCCCACCACGGGGCCCAGAGGCCAGAGCCTGCTCAGACCTGAGGGCAGGAGGCAGCCAGAGCTTACCAGGGTGTGGGCCACCTCGTCCGCAGACCTCCCCAGCTCTTCTGCGAGACCTGGAGACAGGATCGCCTTCTCCAGGGCTGCTCAGCTGCCAGCATCACCATGAGCCAGGTGGCCAAGGTTTCTGAGCAGGAGATGCAGAGCCCTGATCCGACTGGATGCTGCAGCCCACGATGTCCCTTCCTGGCAGATAGGTTCTTTCTTCACTTCTGTTTTGAAATTTGGTAAAAGAACATTTAAACCTTGGCCTGTCCTTCAGGGTATATAGATGGTAGTGGCTTAGCCGGGATTCGATCCAAGCCTGTGTGATTCCAGAGCTTGTGCTCTGGACTGTGGTGCCTCCTTATCGTATATGCTTCATGTGTTACTTGTTTTTCTTTTTTTCTTGTAGTCCTTATGGTACTTAGCCCTAAGTGCCATACCTGTAACGAACAGCTACACTGCCCTGTAGGAGGTCTTCTTTTGTTCAACGCATGAATTGGTCATCCACCACACTGTGTTCTAATCTCAGAAGATACAGGTCAGGGAGCACCAGTTGTCAGCATGGCACCATTCCATATTTCTAACTGAGGCTTGAAGCCCGTATTTTCCCTTTGTCTAGTTTGAAGGATCCAGATATGTAAAGATGATATTCTAGATAAATCATGGTCTATCCTGAAAGAAATTCACCAGTGAATTGTTCCATATGGATTAGAAGCCAGCTTCTCTGGCCTTCCTGGATTATATCCAGTAAGGCGTCTCATTCATGTCTAGAAAGCAAATATATCATTTATTGCAACTTCAGCGTGGAGCGATGTATTGGTATAAAGTACGATCAACACAATTTGGTCATTGTGAGTATGACAGCTGGGTCCACTCTTTACTACCCATATGTAACTCTAGGGATTCTTATGCCCAAGAGAGGAGACGTACTCTTGGCTGTCTAGGACAAGGGAAGCATGTGTTGTTATTCAGGAGCTGGAAGCTTCAGCATGACAGGTAGGAATTGAACAATCCTGGTCTACACATCACTTGACCTTGCTTAAAACTTGTTTCTTTGGCTTGCTTCATTGGAGTGTTTTCTCCCTCCTGGGGCTGACATTGTCTGTTATGTATCACGCATGTGACATGTAGAAGTTTCAGAACCCAAAATCATATAGATCAGTAAAAATGTATATATATATATAAACCTATTGAAACTCATACTGGGCATAATTCATATATTCCAAAATCAGTTTGACCCTCTGCTCTTGAGATTCTTTTTATGGTATGTCCCAGCAAATCTGGGCTTCCATCCCCAATAAATTTTGGGGTTGGAGGACACAAAAGCTTTTGCTCAGACCTAAATTCTGTCTGAAAACAAGGGAAATATTATAAGCCCTTTGTAACCTCTCCAAGAGCAGAAATGATTTACAGCTGTGGCATTGAACCATAATTCCTCGATCTCATTTGAGAAGAGTCCAGTTAGAAACAGTGTCTTGATTTTTGTTTCTTTTGTTTCTTCCCTGTTTTCTTGTCTTGCTTACCAACAATCCATTGTAATTCATGAGTTAGTATGGCAGCAGGCTGAGTGTTCCCTGGAGCTCATTAAATGAAGTGTTTTTCCTAAAATGACGTTTGTCTCCTTGTTTTCAGCCCCTCTTCTTTCCTCTGCCCTTTACTATAACCAGAGCTCAGCAAAAGCTGAGTGACTTTGTGCAGACCTTACTTAGGTTCAGCCTTTTTTTCTTCATTATTTCATTCATGGCTCCTCCATTTCATTGCTTGCCTTCTCGACATGTGTTGAAATCTTTCTGTGGTTGACGACTTCCAGAATATCTTGGCTTTTATTGGTTGATTAATTTTGGTATTTCTACAGTTTTATTTAGATATGGTTTCAGGAGGAACAGAAAGTAAATATATTTCCTAGTCTGCCATCTTGAGCTGAAAATCCCTGTGGATTTTAGCATCCAATGTTCCCATGGGAAAACACCCAACCATGGCCTTAATAGATGCAACACTCAAGATTTCAGCTTTTGTTGAGCAATCACTAAGGATTTCATATGTGGTCATTTCTAATGGGGAAATAATAACTATCTCATGACGTTGATTTGAGGATTAAATTAGATAATGAACATGAAAATGCTTTCTAAGATTTAAAAATCAGTCAAAATGTTTTTTGTTATTATTTGATTTGTTGCTATTTCAACTTCACTTGACAGTTGTTTATGACCTTGCGTATGTGAGAAAATGTCCTCTGGGTTATTTTTCTGAAAGCCAGAATGTATTTTTCAATAGCTCAATGGAACTGGCATCATTTGTGAAGGTTAAGGGTGAAGGGGTAAATGTTTCTTGACACCTATCACTTTACAGTGTTTTCAGGAACTAACTGACTCATGTATTCCTCTTCCAAATTTGGTTGAGGACCTCCTACCAGCCACATGCTTTACGTCAGGTGTTGGAAAGCATTTTCTGGATTTGAAATATCTTAGGCTTTGTGGGCCATATACAGTTTCTGTAGCTTCTCCTCCTCTTTCCTCTTCAACAAGCTTTCTAAACGTGAGAACCATTATTAGCTCACAGTCCCACAGATCCAGGCTGAGAGCCTGATTTGATTCGTGGGCATTATTTGCCAATTGCTGCTCTGCGTGTTCACTGAGGAGGGGGACCATGTTTGAGTAATCATTTCTTTGAATCAACTGTTGGTCTTCTGGGGCTTGTCCTTGCTCTCCTACAGTCTCTAATCAGCATGGCATCCAGAGAGATCTTGTTAAAACATAAGTCAGATCATGTCACTCAAATTTCTTCAGTGGCTTCTTCACAGAAAATGCAAAGTCCTCAGAGTGCCTCCACAGACCTAGAAATCTGGGCCTCTGTTTCCTCTCTGACTGTTTCGTTCTCCTCTCCAATTTGCTCGCTCTGTTTTCCACATGCTGACATCCTTTCTGCTCCTTGGATACTCCAAACCTACTCTTGCCTCATTGACTTTCTGCCGCACGCCAGCCGAAGAAAGAGGATTTCACCGCCCAGGGTCAGAAGGGAAGGGGTGAGGACCTGAAGTAGCACTGACGAATGGGGTCAGAAGCCCATGGGGTCAGAAGGCTGCAATGAGAAGCCTACTCACCGCAACAAAGAATAGACCCCCGCTCGCCGAAACTAGAGAAAGCTCGCATGCAGCAATGAAGACCCAATACAGCCAAAAATAAATAAATAAAACATAAAGTATAGAATCTTAAAAAAGCAACAAAAAATCTATAAAGAATATTACGAGAATAGAATCACAGGCCAGTTTCTCCTTTGAATATGCATGCAAAATGTGTAAAGAGAAGCACAAACTGTATCCATGGTATGTAAAACAATCATATATCAGAATCAAAGTAGCTTTATTCTGGCAATGCAAGGTTGCTTTAATGTCCAAACATGAAACTGATCCCAGGAATGAATTAGAGTGGGGAAAGAAGTCATTTAAAACTGAAATCTTGGGACTTCCCTGGTGGTCCAGTATTTAGAACATGACGCTTTCACTGCTGGGGCCCTGGGGTCCAATCCCAGGTCAGGGAACTAAGATCCTGCAAGACATGAGGCAGGGCCCCGAAAAAAACAAAAAAAGGAAAGAAAGAAGTCTTAACCAGGAGACGCACAAGATCGAATAAACATAACAGATAACACCTTATGAAAAGTAGGTGAAGATTATGGAATATTCTAACATTTAAAACAAAAAGAAAGTTTTAAAGATTCAAAAGGATGTGACAAATATTGTACATCGGCAAAAATGAAATGAAATAAAATATACAAATGATGGGAACCCAAAATTCCAGATGCCCAAGTCCTGTCTCTGAAGAGTCTCATTCAATGGGTTCAGGATTTCCTCTATATTTAAAAACCTGCAGGTGATTCTGGTATGATTCACAGACACAATGTAAAGCTTCTCTTTTACAGGAAAGAATGCCAGATTATTTTGTTATCTTATAGTTATACTAACAGGTTGTACTATTGACGGATAAGTCTGCTGTCAAAATGCACCCCCACTAGGGGTAAAAAAGGAACTAGTAGTCTCTACTGCTACTTGGTGGCAGCATGCATGTATTGCAAGGGCAATTATTGTAGCAGTCCAAATTAGTGGAACATTTTAGAATTGGAAGACTACATACAGATCATCTAGTCAAGCTTCCAACTATTAAAGTTGTGAAAACTAAGGCCCATATAAATGACATGATTTTTCTCCAAAGAGCATTAGTGAAAGTATGAAATAAAAAATATCTCTGAACTTTTAATTTAGTGCCGTTTTTATTAATCTCAAGTATTAGCTTAAACTTGAGTGTGACAGATTTGGGATTGAATTCTTGCTCACGTTTACTGGTTGCGTGCCTTTTAGTAAGTTACTAAAACACTTTTCTTAAAAATAGACGTATTTATTTATTTATCTTTGGCTGCCTAGGCTCTTCGTTGCTGTGCGCGGGCTTTCTCTAGTTGCGGTGAGCGGGGGCTACTCTTTGTTGCAGTACGCGGGCTTCTCATTGTGGTGGCTTCTCGTTGTTGCTGAGCACGGGGTCTAGGTGCGTGGGCTTCAGTAGCTGTGGTTCACGGGCTCTAGCACGCAGGCTCAGTAGTTGTGGCACATGGTCTTAGTTGCTCCGTGGCATGTGGGATCTTCCCGGACCAGGGCTCAAACGTGTGTCCCGTGCACTGGCAGGTGGATCCTTAACCACCGCGCCAACAGGGAAGCCCTACTAATACACTTTTAACTTTGCTTTTCACGTATGTAAAACGGTGAGCCTTGACTGATATAGAATATGAGATAACCCAGCACTGTTCTTAACACATATATGTAGTTAAAATTTTTTGGCTCTCATCCCACTTAAACAGCCTCTATCCCCTTAATAATGAATGTGTCTTTCAGCTAGCAGAGCGCCCCAGAGCTGACCACATTCTGGCAAGAGATATAGGATTCTTTTTCTTACTGGGGGTTCTTTATACCTGATATTTGAAGCGCACTTAAACTTGAACAACTCTTGTTTATACTGTATTAATGGATTTGATGGATGAATTTTAGAAAGTAATATGCAGGAATTGAGCTGCCTTACTCTCAAGAAATATAATTCGATAGTGGTGGCTAGAACGATAAACAGTGTTTGGACAGGGAGTCCATATTGGATGTGAACTTCCTGTACTCCCATTCGTCTATTAAGAATAAATGGAATCCTTTCAAAATGTGTTCTAAAGGGCAGTTATTTCTTTCTGCCTCATTTAAGTTACCTGCAAGAAAAAGACAATCTCCTGCATCCTTGTTTAATAGGCTTTTAACATAAAGCAGATAATTTTTTGCAACATTTCCCAAACTTTTCGTTATCCAATTGGCTGAGGCTTCTCAACGATTATCATTTCACAACAATATCTCCATCTTCAGCTTCTTTCAATGAATTGGCCTAGTAGATGTGCCATTAAAACAGAGCTTCACTCTCAACGTAGTTTTAATTTTGTATTCAAAGGGTATGAAGGATTCAGCCATAACAGTGAGTGGATTTCTGATACATGCTACATGATGGATGCAACTAATTGAAAGGAGTCAGGCATGAAAGGCTACATATTGTATGGTTCCATTTATATGAAATGTCCAGCAGTGGCAAATCCATACACACAGAAAAGATTCTACATTAGTGGTTGCCAGGGGTTTGGAAGAGAGGGAAATAGGGAATGACTCCTTAAAATGGGTGTAGGTTTCCTCTTGGTTGATGAAAATGTTTTGCAGCTAGGCAGTGGTGATAGTTGCACAACATTGTGACAGTAGTAAATTCCACTGAATGGTACGGTGAATTGTAAAATGATCCAAATGGTGGATTTTGTGTTATGTTCCTTTTACTACAATAAAAAGGAGAAAGAATTCGGGAAAGACTTAGAGTTTGGGCAACTAAGGTGAACTGGTCAAGAAAAAGACAGCTCTATTGTTCAGTTTTCTCTCAGCTCTCCCAGTGCATTAATCCTCAGCCAAAAGTAGCCTGAACTTGTAGATGATAGTCATTCAACACAGTCCAGGGAAAAGTAAATAAAATAAAACCCAACTCTTCTTCTTTAGCACATGTAGGAAAGGTTAGCTTGCTGCTCAGCCACGTGGACATTCATGAAGACGTTTCACTTTAGGTGTCCTCTACTTCAGTACTTTACTCACTTGAGCTCATTCGCACATGTAGGCAACAGCATTCCTTAATTCGATGGAATCTGCAGCACTGGTTGTGATCGGTCTCATGGAAAGAAAAGGAAAGGTGGCGCGGAAGCCAAGGGAAGAGATTCTCAAGACAGAGACGTTGTTTAAGATCTGACTCGGCTTGGCGGTCACAAAGATAAGGATTGAGAAGTAGTGCCCTGGACTTGTCAACGGAGAAATCATTGGGGGCTTCAAGGAGATCAGTTTCACGAGAGTAGTGGGGCAGAAACCAGACCGCAGTGTGGATGGGAGGGGAGAAATGGGGGGCAAGTCAAGAAATTGATGGCAAAGGGAAAGAAGGGAGGGGTGGATAGGAGGACAGGAGAATGGAATGGAGGAGAGCATTTCCTTGTGGCTCTTTAATATGGCTGGGAGGGGCCAACAGAGAAGGAGAGCGTGAAGATGTAGGAAGAGGGGGTGGCATCCCGAGCCCAAGGAGGACTGGCCCCTGTCTTCAGCTCCCACCAGCTGGATGTTCCCTCCCTCTAGCTTTCCACGTAGGCTGTGGAAGTTGCCCCTTGCCTCCTTGGATCAGCCACCCTTGATTCGTTCGTCCTTTTCTTATTTCTCAGCACATCTGGGTCATACGTTATGTGAAGACAAACAAATCACCACGGATGCTTAATTTTCTTGAAAAATCCCCAGGCAGGTACCATTTTGGAGACCTACATATTGTGCCTCAGCAAGCCAAAGTAGCCCATATTTCCTCTCTCATTGGGAGAGATTGCTGTTTCTTGGAGAACCTGATGAAGAGGGTGACTCGCACTTAGGAATAACGTTGCTTGAAAAGTGCAAAAGGTGAGGTAGTTTGGCTCTGAGGGGCCTCTGAGGCCTGAGACTTCCTGAGAGATGGCAGACTCACAGCTCCCATTTCCCTCTGCCCCTGGGCTATGAGCTCATCAAATGAGATGGTAAATAAAGTCACTGACATGGTTTAAAGGATAATTTAGTTCTCTCTTGTTCACTCAGAGCAAATTGAATGGGATTTGCATACAACATATGGATGAAATATCCATACGATGGGGCTTGACCATATCCTCATGGTTCCCCTTCCCTTTTCTACATCTGGCCCCTTTAGCTCTGCAGACTTAACCCCACACCATCAGTCCACCCAGTCGGTCCACTGAACGTCTCTTGCTCCTTCGCATCTGGTCGTTGTCGTCACCTTGTTCTCCACTACCGCCTCCTGCGGTAGCTGTTAGGTCCAGGGAGGTTGGTTCACTGTGAGCAAGTAACTGTCAACTCCATGGACAGGTGGAAGTGACTTGGCAGCCGGGATTTGCCCATCCTGAGTTCATTATACCCATGAGGGTCAAGGAGAATGGGGATGCAGCTGGTCTGCAGAGCCCCGGCAGTTCTGAGACACATGCTCCTGGATCCACACGTTGCTCCATACCCAGCCTTGCCTTGCTTTGTTCTCTGTCTTGACTCCATCCAGGTTTCTGCTCTCCTTGTCCCTTTGGGGAGGGAGGCCAGTACCAACCCAGGTGTAGTCCCCCAAAGCTTCCTACTTCCAAGCGTCACGTAGGCTTGTACATCCCCTTGCTTGGGTTGCCCTGGCATTCGTGCCAACAAGTTGAGTGGTTTATGCCCTAGGCTCTCTCTTCTGGCAAGAATGTGCCTGAAAATCTCCATCTCTGGTTTGGTGGCCCCCAAAAATTCCCAGTCAGTTTTGGTGAGGGGACACTTGGTGACAGTGTTGTCTTTCGAAATGAGTAGTTCCGTTACCGACAATCCTTTGCTCCCCATACATTATTTATAAGGTTTCCCTGTTTGTATGTGCAAACTATTTGTGTGTATATTTGGAGAAATACATTGTACAGCCCTCTTTTTTATTTCTTCCACACACCCTAGAGATGTCATAGAGGCAGTAAATATGTCCAACTTTTTGAGAAATTGGAACAATCAAGACTTACCTGTATGGAATGCTGTTAATGATGTCAATTCCCGCGACAGTACCTTTCATCTGACACACTTAGGGACTGTTAACAGATTAAAAGCAGTAAGAGACACGGATAGAGAGAATTTTCATTATCTTGTGCTCTGAAATCTTGGATTTTCATTGGTTTCAATGGGCCTGAAATTGTATTTTCTTTAGTAGGCACATAGAAGCCTCTAGCGGTATTCTTAATAAAGCAAGGTGAGTTATAAGCAATCATCTGATGGAGGGTAAATGTACCACAGTCCAGTTTAAGAAAAATACAATATAAAAGTCTTACCATGGTAGAAAATCTTTATATGATCTTTTGAAAAAACAAAGCTTCAAGAAACATAAAGACATGACACCATATTCAGTTTAAAGTCAGTGACTTGTAAGCAAGGCAAAGCAAAGACAGTCTGATTAAGACCGTTGCATTGTTCTGGCATTTTTTAGGTCTCACCCATTTCTGTGGCCTTTTTAGAACCTAAGCTTCTAGGGCACAGAGAACTTCATCTTGACGTAGGGCTGAGCAAATGCACGGAGCATTTCTCAATAAGTAGGCATTAAATTCTTAGTCCAGAAGGAGCCTTGAGATGCCCTCTCTTTACTCCTTGGTAGAACTGTTTTAACCATCCCCTGAAAACAGATTTTTTTCTTTAAATCTCAAAATTCAGAGATTCCACAATCAGAAGTTACTTCTCATTATTGCCTTGTGGTCTGCTGTGGGCATCTGTCGAATGGTGTGAACTCTGCGTGGGGAGCCTGGCCTACCCTCCAGGCCCACGGTTTGGGCTGTGGTGGTGCCATGCTGTGCTCAGGGGCCTTCTTTTTTGGAAGTCTGGGCTCCAGTGAGCCTTGGTCGTGTTCTTTTATGGAACCTTGGGTGCTAGACCACTCTGACCCTCAGTCTCATTTGCAGGTTCTGGGGAGGATTAAATGAGCTCATGGGATATCCAGGTGACTGAGGCAGAGTCGGCTCGGGATGAATCTTTGCTTCGTTTTCATTAGCTGCGGAGAAGACGATGACAGCTTGGTGCCTCTCCAACTTTAATATGGGTATGCCTCTCTTGGGGATCTTGTTAAATGCAGGCTGGTATTCAGTAGTTCTGGGTGGGGCCTGGATTCTGTGCTTCTAACAAGCTCCTAGGTGAGGGTGACGCTGAGGGCAAGGGTTTGGCACCTGTGTTTCTCCCTTTCTGGAAGAGCAGGATGTCTGCCCCACCCCCACCCCGAGAGGAGAAAACATCCGCAATGTGACTACTAGGAACCAGCTTCCCTCACATGCAAGGGTCCTGTACCACTGCTCCCAACCATTCCGTCTGAGGCGCAGCAAGCCAAAACACTGAAATGCTGAGGTTTGCAGCAAAGAGGAGGTTTATTCACAGGGCAGCCAAGCGAGGACGTGACGTGACAATAGGTCTCAAATCCGCCTCCCCAAAGGCAAGGGGCTTTGGGTATCTGTGGGATAAAGAATAAAGAAGCAGGGCAGTATGAGGCATGGGGAGCATGAGGAAAGGTGATTGGAAAAACGTGTGCTCATCATTGTTCTGAGCTGGCCTAACTAGGCTACAGGCCTCAGCACATTCTCAGGCTGGAGTTTTCGGCCCTCTGATGGCAGGAGGTCAAAAGGCACTTGCCCGGGTGGAAGATCGGTGGTCCTCTCCACTCTAAACCAGCTCAGCCTAACCAGGCACAGCTGATTCCAAGTTCCTGGAGGATCACGGGGCAAACATCTTATTGCTTATGCTACATGCTACTTGGAGGACGTGCAGGTGTTCAAGCTACCTTGATGAGTGAAGACCGGGATTTGACTAATCATGACACCTTGTTTCACCTCCAGGCGAGCAGAAGAGAGCTGTAGGCTGAGTCTGGCTCCTAGCACCTGGAATTGGAGGCAGGTGGTTTAAAAACGGGCTTTCCCACCCTCTGTGTGATATAAGGTAGATAGATTATTGAACCTTCCTGTGCCTGTTTCTCCACAAGCAGCATGGGGACACTCAGAGTCCCTCTCTTGGGGGCTGTTATGGGGGTTCAGTGAGATATAGATGCATGCACGGGCACACGGGAGACACCCAGTGTGTGTTCCCTTCGTGCTTATTTTTATTAGGACACCAGTATTGTTAGAACATTTCTGGTTTGGACAACAAATTAGATAGGTGGTCATTGCTATAGTTTATGCGAGAGCAATTCACATTGCCATTTGCAAAAAAGTAGTTGGTTGTCCAGTGGGGATTATAAACATCCGTTTAACATGAGCTACTGAACAGATAGTTCACACAGTAAGTACTTTATTTAAAATCAATTCTCTTTGTTTTCTTAAGCAATTGTTAACCCCCAATTTCGTGAGTACTACCAAGTAAGTCACTTGAAAATCATCTAGAGCAATCTATTTCACTTAGCAAGCCTAAAGCTATAGTTCAACCATTTTATTGACTGTTCTATGACAAAAATTACTCTAAACAGCTATTCCCTGGATAAGTAATCAGCTAAAGCTAGTTTGACTGACTAAATCGATTTACTGAGTTAATAAGCCAGTTGTTTTAGAATAGGACGAATTCATATTTCTCATCCATTCTGCATTAAACTGTTTCCCATTCGTACATACCCACATTCCTACTTCTGTGCTGTAGGGCTTGGCTGAACTACACCTGCCTTCAGTGAAACTTTTCTCTCCTGCACAATTGGAGATAATTTTAGTCTCGTGACTCCCACGGGGTTACCTCTGTTTTGACACTTGACTCTTTGGTGGCATATTTTATTTGAAAAAGCCTTCCGTTACTCCGGGCACGTCAAACAGTAAATGCTTTCTCTTCGTAAACCTGCATAACAATTTTCTGAACTCTTCTGCTCTGGGCAAGATTCATCAGTACACCAGGCAAACATAGTGAAAGAGGAGACAGTACTTGTGTTGCATTCAATTGGGTCTTGATACCTAAGTGTGACTCTTAACCAAGGATTATGCAGTAGTTAAGGACACAGATTCAAGTTGTTTAGGGTGTGTCCTAAAGTGTCAGTGGCAGAATTTAAGTCTCTACTCTGGAAATTGTAGACCTGAGACAAACTACTTCCCTAAACGTCATTTCCTACGTCTGAGAAAGATAATAGTATCTACCTTGTCGTAGACTGAATAATACCATTGCCCCCAAATGTCCACATTCTACTCTCCAGAACCTGTGAATGTCACCTTAAATGGCAGAAGGCACTTTGCCAGTGGGATGAAAGTAATGGTTCTCAGATGGGAAGATTCTCCTGGACTACCTGGATGGGCCCAAATATAACCACTGGTGTTCTCGTAAGAGAGAGGCAGAGGGAATTTGTACTCCAAAGAGAATGTGATGACGAAGTTGGGGTTGCATTGATGTGGCCAGAAGTGAAGGAATGCTGGCGAGGAAACAAACAGATTCTCGCTTAGAGCCTCTAGAAGGAGGATGGATGGCCCTGTCGACTTCTGGTTTCAGCCCAGGGAAACTGGTTTTGGACCTCTGTCTTGCAGAACCATAAGAAAATAAGTGTGTTGTGTTAGAAGCAAGCACATTTGTAGTCATTTGTTACAGCAGCCATAGGGAACTAATGCCTACCTCATAGGAAGTAGTTCTCCAATTAAAATGTGTGACTGGAAACACACTTAGTGGCATGTGTGACACACACTAGTTATGCTACCGTAGGTCGTTCTTGGAAACTGAAGCCTTGGTTTTGAGAGATCATCAAAACCAGTACAATGGTTGCCATGTTTCTCCTTGTTCAGCCTGGTGACCAACCCGGTAGAGAGAGCTCCATCCTTTCCCACAGGACCCCAACTGTGGGTACGTAGAGGGAAGCGGTTATGTCTCCCTTAAGGCACCTTTTTCTTTTCCTTTCTACTTTTGTCTTCATTAATCTTCATCCAACTGACCTTTCTAAATTTTACAGAAAACAAAACCATTTCTCCATGGATTCAGATACTACCCCAAGTTAATATTCCAACCAAGTTCTTGTTCTTCCGGGTCTCATCACCAGAAATTGCTGAGCCTAACTCTACTCTAGTTTCTAGGATCACTCATTTTCTCATTTCTCCCTTCTCCTCTTAGTTCAGAGTCTTGTCAATTTAGTTCCTTCCCTAACCACAACTTATAGTACGGTGGCACAGCAAAGTGATGAAAGTCTAGACGGTCTGGTTTTAATCCCGGGTTTTGCCACCTACTTACTGTGTGGCATTAGGCAAGCTCTTCAACGTCTCTGGGCCTCAGTTGCCCCCAGAAGAGTGAACATTATGAATATTCCCTACATCTAGGGTTGCCATTATGAGGAATAAGTGAGTTAATATTTGGTAAGCCCTTAGAATAGTACTTGTTATAGTCTAAGCACTACAGTTGTGCTTGTTAATAATAATAAATGAAATTCCAAGCGTATAACTTACTCAACATTCTGTCATAACTTTGAAGTGTTGGTCTATCTGTTGGCTCACGTTGCAGGTAAATGAGTCGAGGCATGGGCTGAGGCATTGCTATCACTGGGTGGTGTGTTCCCAGAACTTGGAACAGCGGTGTGAAATGGGTAGTGGTTCTATTGGAGACAGGGCAGACTGGAAAATGACAGCCTGGGAAGGAGGTGTGGTGTCCATAGCTTTGGTGTTAGAGGTGCTGCCTGCTGAAGCACCAGTGCCGGCCTAAGCCATAAATGGGGTGCTGGGGTAAAGAGGAGCAGGATGGAAGATGACAGCGTGGGAAGGAGGTGTGGTGTCCATAGGTTCGGGGTCTGACGGGCTTCCTGCTGAAGCACCGATGCCCGGCAGGGCCGTAAATGGGGTGCTGGGAAAAACAGGAGCAGAACGGAAGATGACAGCGTGTGAAGGTGGTGTGGTGTCCATAGGTTCGGGGTCTGACGTGCTTCCTGCTGAAGCACCGATGCCCGCCAGGGCCGTAAATGGGGTGGTCGGGAAAACAGGAGCAGAACGGAAGATGACAGCGTGTGAAGGTGGTGTGGTGTCCATAGGTTCGGGGTCTGACGGGCTTCCTGCTGAAGCACCGATGCCCGCCAGGGACGTAAATGGGGTGGTCGGGAAAACAGGAGCAGAATGGAAGATGACAGCGTGTGAAGGTGGTGTGGTGTCCATAGGTTCGGGGTCTGACGTGCTTCCTGCTGAAGCACCGATGCCCGCCAGGGCCGTAAATGGGGTGGTCGGGAAAACAGGAGCAGAATGGAAGATGACAGCGTGTGAAGGTGGTGTGGTGTCCATAGGTTCGGGGTCTGACGTGCTTCCTGCTGAAGCACCGATGCCCACCAGGGCCGTAAATGGGGTGCTGGGGAAAACAGGAGCAGAATGGAAGAGGACAACGTGTGAAGGAGGTGTGGTGTCCATAGCTTCCATATTAGAGGTACTGCCTGCCTTATCTGAGAGCAGAGAATGAAAGTGGGAGAGCCTCTTCCTAGATTCTAACTCCTCTGAATTTATAGCACTGGCTCTGCCTGGCTTTATGACATATCCATTGTACGTGTCACAGAGAAAGTGCAGGCGGGGCAGGGGGTGATGCAGGGGTCACATGCAAGCCCAGCTGCTGGCTTAACCCCGGCCCAAAGGCAAAGGGCAGGGCCCCTTCTGGACTTTCTAGTGGCTGGGACTTCTGGCTGTGGGTGGCAGGTGTTTGGCACCAGATGGGCCACCATGCGGAGACTGTTGGGGACTGTGGAAGCCTCCTCCAGAGCTCACCCTGCCTGGCGACTGGCTCTGCAGGCCCCTCAGCCCTGCGTATGTATCGGCCAGGCCTTCCCCACCACGGGGCCCAGAGGCCAGAGCCTGCTCAGACCTGAGGGCAGGAGGCAGCCAGAGCTTACCAGGGTGTGGGCCACCTCGTCCGCAGACCTCCCCAGCTCTTCTGCGAGACCTGGAGACAGGATCGCCTTCTCCAGGGCTGCTCAGCTGCCAGCATCACCATGAGCCAGGTGGCCAAGGTTTCTGAGCAGGAGATGCAGAGCCCTGATCCGACTGGATGCTGCAGCCCACGATGTCCCTTCCTGGCAGATAGGTTCTTTCTTCACTTCTGTTTTGAAATTTGGTAAAAGAACATTTAAACCTTGGCCTGTCCTTCAGGGTATATAGATGGTAGTGGCTTAGCCGGGATTCAATCCAAGCCTGTGTGATTCCAGAGCTTGTGCTCTGGACTGTGGTGCCTCCTTATCGTATATGCTTCATGTGTTACTTGTTTTTCTTTTTTTCTTGTAGTCCTTATGGTACTTAGCCCTAAGTGCCATACCTGTAACGAACAGCTACACTGCCCTGTAGGAGGTCTTCTTTTGTTCAACGCATGAATTGGTCATCCACCACACTGTGTTCTAATCTCAGAAGATACAGGTCAGGGAGCACCAGTTGTCAGCATGGCACCATTCCATATTTCTAACTGAGGCTTGAAGCCCGTATTTTCCCTTTGTCTAGTTTGAAGGATCCAGATATGTAAAGATGATATTCTAGATAAATCATGGTCTATCCTGAAAGAAATTCACCAGTGAATTGTTCCATATGGATTAGAAGCCAGCTTCTCTGGCCTTCCTGGAGTATATCCAGTAAGGCGTCTCATTCATGTCTAGAAAGCAAATATATCATTTATTGCAACTTCAGCGTGGAGCGATGTATTGGTATAAAGTACGATCAACACAATTTGGTCATTGTGAGTATGACAGCTGGGTCCACTCTTTACTACCCATATGTAACTCTAGGGATTCTTATGCCCAAGAGAGGAGACGTACTCTTGGCTGTCTAGGACAAGGGAAGCATGTGTTGTTATTCAGGAGCTGGAAGCTTCAGCATGACAGGTAGGAATTGAACAATCCTGGTCTACACATCACTTGACCTTGCTTAAAACTTGTTTCTTTGGCTTGCTTCATTGGAGTGTTTTCTCCCTCCTGGGGCTGACATTGTCTGTTATGTATCACGCATGTGACATGTAGAAGTTTCAGAACCCAAAATCATATAGATCAGTAAAAATGTATATATATATATAAACCTATTGAAACTCACACTGGGCATAATTCATATATTCCAAAATCAGTTTGACCCTCTGCTCTTGAGATTCTTTTTATGGTATGTCCCAGCAAATCTGGGCTTCCATCCCCAATAAATTTTGGGGTTGGAGGACACAAAAGCTTTTGCTCAGACCTAAATTCTGTCTGAAAACAAGGGAAATATTATAAGCCCTTTGTAACCTCTCCAAGAGCAGAAATGATTTACAGCTGTGGCATTGAACCATAATTCCTCGATCTCATTTGAGAAGAGTCCAGTTAGAAACAGTGTCTTGATTTTTGTTTCTTTTGTTTCTTCCCTGTTTTCTTGTCTTGCTTACCAACAATCCATTGTAATTCATGAGTTAGTATGGCAGCAGGCTGAGTGTTCCCTGGAGCTCATTAAATGAAGTGTTTTTCCTAAAATGACGTTTGTCTCCTTGTTTTCAGCCCCTCTTCTTTCCTCTGCCCTTTACTATAACCAGAGCTCAGCAAAAGCTGAGTGACTTTGTGCAGACCTTACTTAGGTTCAGCCTTTTTTTCTTCATTATTTCATTCATGGCTCCTCCATTTCATTGCTTGCCTTCTCGACATGTGTTGAAATCTTTCTGTGGTTGACGACTTCCAGAATATCTTGGCTTTTATTGGTTGATTAATTTTGGTATTTCTACAGTTTTATTTAGATATGGTTTCAGGAGGAACAGAAAGTAAATATATTTCCTAGTCTGCCATCTTGAGCTGAAAATCCCTGTGGATTTTAGCATCCAATGTTCCCATGGGAAAACACCCAACCATGGCCTTAATAGATGTAACACTCAAGATTTCAGCTTTTGTTGAGCAATCACTAAGGATTTCATATGTGGTCATTTCTAATGGGGAAATAATAACTATCTCATGACGTTGATTTGAGGATTAAATTAGATAATGAACATGAAAATGCTTTCTAAGATTTAAAAATCAGTCAAAATGTTTTTTGTTATTATTTGATTTGTTGCTATTTCAACTTCACTTGACAGTTGTTTATGACCTTGCGTATGTGAGAAAATGTCCTCTGGGTTATTTTTCTGAAAGCCAGAATGTATTTTTCAATAGCTCAATGGAACTGGCATCATTTGTGAAGGTTAAGGGTGAAGGGGTAAATGTTTCTTGACACCTATCACTTTACAGTGTTTTCAGGAACTAACTGACTCATGTATTCCTCTTCCAAATTTGGTTGAGGACCTCCTACCAGCCACATGCTTTACGTCAGGTGTTGGAAAGCATTTTCTGGATTTGAAATATCTTAGGCTTTGTGGGCCATATACAGTTTCTGTAGCTTCTCCTCCTCTTTCCTCTTCAACAAGCTTTCTAAACGTGAGAACCATTATTAGCTCACAGTCCCACAGATCCAGGCTGAGAGCCTGATTTGATTCGTGGGCATTATTTGCCAATTGCTGCTCTGCGTGTTCACTGAGGAGGGGGACCATGTTTGAGTAATCATTTCTTTGAATCAACTGTTGGTCTTCTGGGGCTTGTCCTTGCTCTCCTACAGTCTCTAATCAGCATGGCATCCAGAGAGATCTTGTTAAAACATAAGTCAGATCATGTCACTCAAATTTCTTCAGTGGCTTCTTCACAGAAAATGCAAAGTCCTCAGAGTGCCTCCACAGACCTAGAAATCTGGGCCTCTGTTTCCTCTCTGACTGTTTCGTTCTCCTCTCCAATTTGCTCGCTCTGTTTTCCACATGCTGACATCCTTTCTGCTCCTTGGATACTCCAAACCTACTCTTGCCTCATTGACTTTCTGCCGCACGCCAGCCGAAGAAAGAGGATTTCACCGCCCAGGGTCAGAAGGGAAGGGGTGAGGACCTGAAGTAGCACTGACGAATGGGGTCAGAAGCCCATGGGGTCAGAAGGCTGCAATGAGAAGCCTACTCACCGCAACAAAGAATAGACCCCCGCTCGCCGAAACTAGAGAAAGCTCGCATGCAGCAATGAAGACCCAATACAGCCAAAAATAAATAAATAAAACATAAAGTATAGAATCTTAAAAAAGCAACAAAAAATCTATAAAGAATATTACGAGAATAGAATCACAGGCCAGTTTCTCCTTTGAATATGCATGCAAAATGTGTAAAGAGAAGCACAAACTGTATCCATGGTATGTAAAACAATCATATATCAGAATCAAAGTAGCTTTATTCTGGCAATGCAAGGTTGCTTTAATGTCCAAACATGAAACTGATCCCAGGAATGAATTAGAGTGGGGAAAGAAGTCATTTAAAACTGAAATCTTGGGACTTCCCTGGTGGTCCAGTATTTAGAACATGACGCTTTCACTGCTGGGGCCCTGGGGTCCAATCCCAGGTCAGGGAACTAAGATCCTGCAAGACATGAGGCAGGGCCCCGAAAAAAACAAAAAAAGGAAAGAAAGAAGTCTTAACCAGGAGACGCACAAGATCGAATAAACATAACAGATAACACCTTATGAAAAGTAGGTGAAGATTATGGAATATTCTAACATTTAAAACAAAAAGAAAGTTTTAAAGATTCAAAAGGATGTGACAAATATTGTACATCGGCAAAAATGAAATGAAATAAAATATAAAAATGATGGGAACCCAAAATTCCAGATGCCCAAGTCCTGTCTCTGAAGAGTCTCATTCAATGGGTTCAGGATTTCCTCTATATTTAAAAACCTGCAGGTGATTCTGGTATGATTCACAGACACAATGTAAAGCTTCTCTTTTACAGGAAAGAATGCCAGATTATTTTGTTATCTTATAGTTATACTAACAGGTTGTACTATTGACGGATAAGTCTGCTGTCAAAATGCACCCCCACTAGGGGTAAAAAAGGAACTAGTAGTCTCTACTGCTACTTGGTGGCAACATGCATGTATTGCAAGGGCAATTATTGTAACAGTCCAAATTAGTGGAACATTTTAGAATTGGAAGACTACATACAGATCATCTAGTCAAGCTTCCAACTATTAAAGTTGTGAAAACTAAGGCCCATATAAATGACATGATTTATCTCCAAAGAGCATTAGTGAAAGTATGAAATAAAAAATATCTCTGAACTTTTAATTTAGTGCCGTTTTTATTAATCTCAAGTATTAGCTTAAACTTGAGTGTGACAGATTTGGGATTGAATTCTTGCTCACGTTTACTGGTTGCGTGCCTTTTAGTAAGTTACTAAAACACTTTTCTTAAAAATAGACGTATTTATTTATTTATCTTTGGCTGCCTAGGCTCTTCGTTGCTGTGCGCGGGCTTTCTCTAGTTGCGGTGAGCGGGGGCTACTCTTTGTTGCAGTACGCGGGCTTCTCATTGTGGTGGCTTCTCGTTGTTGCTGAGCACGGGGTCTAGGTGCGTGGGCTTCAGTAGCTGTGGTTCACGGGCTCTAGCACGCAGGCTCAGTAGTTGTGGCACATGGTCTTAGTTGCTCCGTGGCATGTGGGATCTTCCCGGACCAGGGCTCAAACGTGTGTCCCGTGCACTGGCAGGTGGATCCTTAACCACCGCGCCAACAGGGAAGCCCTACTAATACACTTTTAACTTTGCTTTTCACGTATGTAAAACGGTGAGCCTTGACTGATATAGAATATGAGATAACCCAGCACTGTTCTTAACACATATATGTAGTTAAAATTTTTTGGCTCTCATCCCACTTAAACAGCCTCTATCCCCTTAATAATGAATGTGTCTTTCAGCTAGCAGAGCGCCCCAGAGCTGACCACATTCTGGCAAGAGATATAGGATTCTTTTTCTTACTGGGGGTTCTTTATACCTGATATTTGAAGCGCACTTAAACTTGAACAACTCTTGTTTATACTGTATTAATGGATTTGATGGATGAATTTTAGAAAGTAATATGCAGGAATTGAGCTGCCTTACTCTCAAGAAATATAATTCGATAGTGGTGGCTAGAACGATAAACAGTGTTTGGACAGGGAGTCCATATTGGATGTGAACTTCCTGTACTCCCATTCGTCTATTAAGAATAAATGGAATCCTTTCAAAATGTGTTCTAAAGGGCAGTTATTTCTTTCTGCCTCATTTAAGTTACCTGCAAGAAAAAGACAATCTCCTGCATCCTTGTTTAATAGGCTTTTAACATAAAGCAGATAATTTTTTGCAACATTTCCCAAACTTTTCGTTATCCAATTGGCTGAGGCTTCTCAACGATTATCATTTCACAACAATATCTCCATCTTCAGCTTCTTTCAATGAATTGGCCTAATAGATGTGCCATTAAAACAGAGCTTCACTCTCAACGTAGTTTTAATTTTGTATTCAAAGGGTATGAAGGATTCAGCCATAACAGTGAGTGGATTTCTGATACATGCTACATGATGGATGCAACTAATTGAAAGGAGTCAGGCATGAAAGGCTACATATTGTATGGTTCCATTTATATGAAATGTCCAGCAGTGGCAAATCCATACACACAGAAAAGATTCTACATTAGTGGTTGCCAGGGGTTTGGAAGAGAGGGAAATAGGGAATGACTCCTTAAAATGGGTGTAGGTTTCCTCTTGGTTGATGAAAATGTTTTGCAGCTAGGCAGTGGTGATAGTTGCACAACATTGTGACAGTAGTAAATTCCACTGAATGGTACGGTGAATTGTAAAATGATCCAAATGGTGGATTTTGTGTTATGTTCCTTTTACTACAATAAAAAGGAGAAAGAATTCGGGAAAGACTTAGAGTTTGGGCAACTAAGGTGAACTGGTCAAGAAAAAGACAGCTCTATTGTTCAGTTTTCTCTCAGCTCTCCCAGTGCATTAATCCTCAGCCAAAAGTAGCCTGAACTTGTAGATGATAGTCATTCAACACAGTCCAGGGAAAAGTAAATAAAATAAAACCCAACTCTTCTTCTTTAGCACATGTAGGAAAGGTTAGCTTGCTGCTCAGCCACGTGGACATTCATGAAGACGTTTCACTTTAGGTGTCCTCTACTTCAGTACTTTACTCACTTGAGCTCATTCGCACATGTAGGCAACAGCATTCCTTAATTCGATGGAATCTGCAGCACTGGTTGTGATCGGTCTCATGGAAAGAAAAGGAAAGGTGGCGCGGAAGCCAAGGGAAGAGATTCTCAAGACAGAGACGTTGTTTAAGATCTGACTCGGCTTGGCGGTCACAAAGATAAGGATTGAGAAGTAGTGCCCTGGACTTGTCAACGGAGAAATCATTGGGGGCTTCAAGGAGATCAGTTTCACGAGAGTAGTGGGGCAGAAACCAGACCGCAGTGTGGATGGGAGGGGAGAAATGGGGGGCAAGTCAAGAAATTGATGGCAAAGGGAAAGAAGGGAGGGGTGGATAGGAGGACAGGAGAATGGAATGGAGGAGAGCATTTCCTTGTGGCTCTTTAATATGGCTGGGAGGGGCCAACAGAGAAGGAGAGCGTGAAGATGTAGGAAGAGGGGGTGGCATCCCGAGCCCAAGGAGGACTGGCCCCTGTCTTCAGCTCCCACCAGCTGGATGTTCCCTCCCTCTAGCTTTCCACGTAGGCTGTGGAAGTTGCCCCTTGCCTCCTTGGATCAGCCACCCTTGATTCGTTCGTCCTTTTCTTATTTCTCAGCACATCTGGGTCATACGTTATGTGAAGACAAACAAATCACCACGGATGCTTAATTTTCTTGAAAAATCCCCAGGCAGGTACCATTTTGGAGACCTACATATTGTGCCTCAGCAAGCCAAAGTAGCCCATATTTCCTCTCTCATTGGGAGAGATTGCTGTTTCTTGGAGAACCTGATGAAGAGGGTGACTCGCACTTAGGAATAACGTTGCTTGAAAAGTGCAAAAGGTGAGATAGTTTGGCTCTGAGGGGCCTCTGAGGCCTGAGACTTCCTGAGAGATGGCAGACTCACAGCTCCCATTTCCCTCTGCCCCTGGGCTATGAGCTCATCAAATGAGATGGTAAATAAAGTCACTGACATGGTTTAAAGGATAATTTAGTTCTCTCTTGTTCACTCAGAGCAAATTGAATGGAATTTGCATACAACATATGGATGAAATATCCATACGATGGGGCTTGACCATATCCTCATGGTTCCCCTTCCCTTTTCTACATCTGGCCCCTTTAGCTCTGCAGACTTAACCCCACACCATCAGTCCACCCAGTCGGTCCGCTGAACGTCTCTTGCTCCTTCGCATCTGGTCGTTGTCGTCACCTTGTTCTCCACTACCGCCTCCTGAAGTAGCTGTTAGGTCCAGGGAGGTTGGTTCACTGTGAGCAAGTAACTGTCAACTCCATGGACAGGTGGAAGTGACTTGGCAGCCGGGATTTGCCCATCCTGAGTTCATTATACCCATGAGGGTCAAGGAGAATGGGGATGCAGCTGGTCTGCAGAGCCCCGGCAGTTCTGAGACACATGCTCCTGGATCCACACGTTGCTCCATACCCAGCCTTGCCTTGCTTTGTTCTCTGTCTTGACTCCATCCAGGTTTCTGCTCTCCTTGTCCCTTTGGGGAGGGAGGCCAGTACCAGCCCAGGTGTAGTCCCCCAAAGCTTCCTACTTCCAAGCGTCACGTAGGCTTGTACATCCCCTTGCTTGGGTTGCCCTGGCATTCGTGCCAACAAGTTGAGTGGTTTATGCCCTAGGCTCTCTCTTCTGGCAAGAATGTGCCTGAAAATCTCCATCTCTGGTTTGGTGGCCCCCAAAAATTCCCAGTCAGTTTTGGTGAGGGGACACTTGGTGACAGTGTTGTCTTTCGAAATGAGTAGTTCCGTTACCGACAATACTTTGCTCCCCATACATTATTTATAAGGTTTCCCTGTTTGTATGTGCAAACTATTTGTGTGTATATTTGGAGAAATACATTGTACAGCCCTCTTTTTTATTTCTTCCACACACCCTAGAGATGTCATAGAGGCAGTAAATATGTCCAACTTTTTGAGAAATTGGAACAATCAAGACTTACCTGTATGGAATGCTGTTAATGATGTCAATTCCCGCGACAGTACCTTTCATCTGACACACTTAGGGACTGTTAACAGATTAAAAGCAGTAAGAGACACGGATAGAGAGAATTTTCATTATCTTGTGCTCTGAAATCTTGGATTTTCATTGGTTTCAATGGGCCTGAAATTGTATTTTCTTTAGTAGGCACATAGAAGCCTCTAGCGGTATTCTTAATAAAGCAAGGTGAGTTATAAGCAATCATCTGATGGAGGGTAAATGTACCACAGTCCAGTTTAAGAAAAATACAATATAAAAGTCTTACCATGGAAGAAAATCTTTATATGATCTTTTGAAAAAACAAAGCTTCAAGAAACATAAAGACATGACACCATATTCAGTTTAAAGTCAGTGACTTGTAAGCAAGGCAAAGCAAAGACAGTCTGATTAAGACCGTTGCATTGTTCTGGCATTTTTTAGGTCTCACCCATTTCTGTGGCCTTTTTAGAACCTAAGCTTCTAGGGCACAGAGAACTTCATCTTGACGTAGGGCTGAGCAAATGCACGGAGCATTTCTCAATAAGTAGGCATTAAATTCTTAGTCCAGAAGGAGCCTTGAGATGCCCTCTCTTTACTCCTTGGTAGAACTGTTTTAACCATCCCCTGAAAACAGATTTTTTTCTTTAAATCTCAAAATTCAGAGATTCCACAATCAGAAGTTACTTCTCATTATTGCCTTGTGGTCTGCTGTGGGCATCTGTCGAATGGTGTGAACTCTGCGTGGGGAGCCTGGCCTACCCTCCAGGCCCACGGTTTGGGCTGTGGTGGTGCCATGCTGTGCTCAGGGGCCTTCTTTTTTGGAAGTCTGGGCTCCAGTGAGCCTTGGTCGTGTTCTTTTATGGAACCTTGGGTGCTAGACCACTCTGACCCTCAGTCTCATTTGCAGGTTCTGGGGAGGATTAAATGAGCTCATGGGATATCCAGGTGACTGAGGCAGAGTCGGCTCGGGATGAATCTTTGCTTCGTTTTCATTAGCTGCGGAGAAGACGATGACAGCTTGGTGCCTCTCCAACTTTAATATGGGTATGCCTCTCTTGGGGATCTTGTTAAATGCAGGCTGGTATTCAGTAGTTCTGGGTGGGGCCTGGATTCTGTGCTTCTAACAAGCTCCTAGGTGAGGGTGACGCTGAGGGCAAGGGTTTGGCACCTGTGTTTCTCCCTTTCTGGAAGAGCAGGATGTCTGCCCCACCCCCACCCCGAGAGGAGAAAACATCCGCAATGTGACTACTAGGAACCAGCTTCCCTCACATGCAAGGGTCCTGTACCACTGCTCCCAACCATTCCGTCTGAGGCGCAGCAAGCCAAAACACTGAAATGCTGAGGTTTGCAGCAAAGAGGAGGTTTATTCACAGGGCAGCCAAGCGAGGACGTGACGTGACAATAGGTCTCAAATCCGCCTCCCCAAAGGCAAGGGGCTTTGGGTATCTGTGGGATAAAGAATAAAGAAGCAGGGCAGTATGAGGCATGGGGAGCATGAGGAAAGGTGATTGGAAAAACGTGTGCTCATCATTGTTCTGAGCTGGCCTAACTAGGCTACAGGCCTCAGCACATTCTCAGGCTGGAGTTTTCGGCCCTCTGATGGCAGGAGGTCAAAAGGCACTTGCCCGGGTGGAAGATCGGTGGTCCTCTCCACTCTAAACCAGCTCAGCCTAACCAGGCACAGCTGATTCCAAGTTCCTGGAGGATCACGGGGCAAACATCTTATTGCTTATGCTACATGCTACTTGGAGGACGTGCAGGTGTTCAAGCTACCTTGATGAGTGAAGACCGGGATTTGACTAATCATGACACCTTGTTTCACCTCCAGGCGAGCAGAAGAGAGCTGTAGGCTGAGTCTGGCTCCTAGCACCTGGAATTGGAGGCAGGTGGTTTAAAAACGGGCTTTCCCACCCTCTGTGTGATATAAGGTAGATAGATTATTGAACCTTCCTGTGCCTGTTTCTCCACAAGCAGCATGGGGACACTCAGAGTCCCTCTCTTGGGGGCTGTTATGGGGGTTCAGTGAGATATAGATGCATGCACGGGCACACGGGAGACACCCAGTGTGTGTTCCCTTCGTGCTTATTTTTATTAGGACACCAGTATTGTTAGAACATTTCTGGTTTGGACAACAAATTAGATAGGTGGTCATTGCTATAGTTTATGCGAGAGCAATTCACATTGCCATTTGCAAAAAAGTAGTTGGTTGTCCAGTGGGGATTATAAACATCCGTTTAACATGAGCTACTGAACAGATAGTTCACACAGTAAGTACTTTATTTAAAATCAATTCTCTTTGTTTTCTTAAGCAATTGTTAACCCCCAATTTCGTGAGTACTACCAAGTAAGTCACTTGAAAATCATCTAGAGCAATCTATTTCACTTAGCAAGCCTAAAGCTATAGTTCAACCATTTTATTGACTGTTCTATGACAAAAATTACTCTAAACAGCTATTCCCTGGATAAGTAATCAGCTAAAGCTAGTTTGACTGACTAAATCGATTTACTGAGTTAATAAGCCAGTTGTTTTAGAATAGGTCGAATTCATATTTCTCATCCATTCTGCATTAAACTGTTTCCCATTCGTACATACCCACATTCCTACTTCTGTGCTGTAGGGCTTGGCTGAACTACACCTGCCTTCAGTGAAACTTTTCTCTCCTGCACAATTGGAGATAATTTTAGTCTCGTGACTCCCACGGGGTTACCTCTGTTGTGACACTTGACCCTTTGGTGGCATATTTTATTTGAAAAAGCCTTCCGTTACTCCGGGCACGTCAAACAGTAAATGCTTTCTCTTCGTAAACCTGCATAACAATTTTCTGAACTCTTCTGCTCTGGGCAAGATTCATCAGTACACCAGGCAAACATAGTGAAAGAGGAGACAGTACTTGTGTTGCATTCAATTGGGTCTTGATACCTAAGTGTGACTCTTAACCAAGGATTATGCAGTAGTTAAGGACACAGATTCAAGTTGTTTAGGGTGTGTCCTAAAGTGTCAGTGGCAGAATTTAAGTCTCTACTCTGGAAATTGTAGACCTGAGACAAACTACTTCCCTAAACGTCATTTGCTACGTCTGAGAAAGATAATAGTATCTACCTTGTCGTAGACTGAATAATACCATTGCCCCCAAATGTCCACATTCTACTCTCCAGAACCTGTGAATGTCACCTTAAATGGCAGAAGGCACTTTGCCAGTGGGATGAAAGTAATGGTTCTCAGATGGGAAGATTCTCCTGGACTACCTGGATGGGCCCAAATATAACCACTGGTGTTCTCGTAAGAGAGAGGCAGAGGGAATTTGTACTCCAAAGAGAATGTGATGACGAAGTTGGGGTTGCATTGATGTGGCCAGAAGTGAAGGAATGCTGGCGAGGAAACAAACAGATTCTCGCTTAGAGCCTCTAGAAGGAGGATGGATGGCCCTGTCGACTTCTGGTTTCAGCCCAGGGAAACTGGTTTTGGACCTCTGTCTTGCAGAACCATAAGAAAATAAGTGTGTTGTGTTAGAAGCAAGCACATTTGTAGTCATTTGTTACAGCAGCCATAGGGAACTAATGCCTACCTCATAGGAAGTAGTTCTCCAATTAAAATGTGTGACTGGAAACACACTTAGTGGCATGTGTGACACACACTAGTTATGCTACCGTAGGTCGTTCTTGGAAACTGAAGCCTTGGTTTTGAGAGATCATCAAAACCAGTACAATGGTTGCCATGTTTCTCCTTGTTCAGCCTGGTGACCAACCCGGTAGAGAGAGCTCCATCCTTTCCCACAGGACCCCAACTGTGGGTACGTAGAGGGAAGCGGTTATGTCTCCCTTAAGGCACCTTTTTCTTTTCCTTTCTACTTTTGTCTTCATTAATCTTCATCCAACTGACCTTTCTAAATTTTACAGAAAACAAAACCATTTCTCCATGGATTCAGATACTACCCCAAGTTAATATTCCAACCAAGTTCTTGTTCTTCCGGGTCTCATCACCAGAAATTGCTGAGCCTAACTCTACTCTAGTTTCTAGGATCACTCATTTTCTCATTTCTCCCTTCTCCTTTTAGTTCAGAGTCTTGTCAATTTAGTTCCTTCCCTAACCACAACTTATAGTACGGTGGCACAGCAAAGTGATGAAAGTCTAGACGGTCTGGTTTTAATCCCGGGTTTTGCCACCTACTTACTGTGTGGCATTAGGCAAGCTCTTCAACGTCTCTGGGCCTCAGTTGCCCCCAGAAGAGTGAACATTATGAATATTCCCTACCTCTAGGGTTGCCATTATGAGGAATAAGTGAGTTAATATTTGGTAAGCCCTTAGAATAGTACTTGTTATAGTCTAAGCACTACAGTTGTGCTTGTTAATAATAATAAATGAAATTCCAAGCGTATAACTTACTCAACATTCTGTCATAACTTTGAAGTGTTGGTCTATCTGTTGGCTCACGTTGCAGGTAAATGAGTCGAGGCATGGGCTGAGGCATTGCTATCACTGGGTGGTGTGTTCCCAGAACTTGGAACAGCGGTGTGAAATGGGTAGTGGTTCTATTGGAGACAGGGCAGACTGGAAAATGACAGCCTGGGAAGGAGGTGTGGTGTCCATAGCTTTGGTGTTAGAGGTGCTGCCTGCTGAAGCACCAGTGCCGGCCTAAGCCGTAAATGGGGTGCTGGGGTAAAGAGGAGCAGGATGGAAGATGACAGCGTGGGAAGGAGGTGTGGTGTCCATAGGTTCGGGGTCTGACGGGCTTCCTGCTGAAGCACCGATGCCCGGCAGGGCCGTAAATGGGGTGCTGGGAAAAACAGGAGCAGAATGGAAGATGACAGCGTGTGAAGGTGGTGTGGTGTCCATAGGTTCGGGGTCTGACGTGCTTCCTGCTGAAGCACCGATGCCCGCCAGGGCCGTAAATGGGGTGGTCGGGAAAACAGGAGCAGAACGGAAGATGACAGCGTGTGAAGGTTGTGTGGTGTCCATAGGTTCGGGGTCTGACGTGCTTCCTGCTGAAGCACCGATGCCCGCCAGGGCCGTAAATGGGGTGGTCGGGAAAACAGGAGCAGAATGGAAGATGACAGCGTGTGAAGGTGGTGTGGTGTCCATAGGTTCGGGGTCTGACGTGCTTCCTGCTGAAGCACCGATGCCCGCCAGGGCCGTAAATGGGGTGGTCGGGAAAACAGGAGCAGAACGGAAGATGACAGCGTGTGAAGGTGGTGTGGTGTCCATAGGTTCGGGGTCTGACGTGCTTCCTGCTGAAGCACCGATGCCCGCCAGGGCCGTAAATGGGGTGGTCGGGAAAACAGGAGCAGAATGGAAGATGACAGCGTGTGAAGGTGGTGTGGTGTCCATAGGTTCGGGGTCTGACGTGCTTCCTGCTGAAGCACCGATGCCCGCCAGGGCCGTAAATGGGGTGCTGGGGAAAACAGGAGCAGAATGGGAGAGGACAGCGTGTGAAGGTGGTGTGGTGTCCATAGGTTCGGGGTCTGACGTGCTTCCTGCTGAAGCACCGATGCCCGCCAGGGCCGTAAATGGGGTGCTGGGGAAAACAGGAGCAGAATGGGAGAGGACAGCGTGTGAAGGAGGTGTGGTGTCCATAGCTTCCATATTAGAGGTACTGCCTGCCTGATCTGAGAGCAGAGAGTGAAAGTGGGAGAGCCTCTTCCTAGATTCTAACTCGTCTGAATTTATAGCACTGGCTCTGCCTGGCTTTATGACATATCCATTGTACGTGTCACAGAGAAAGTGCAGGCGGGGCAGGGGGTGATGCAGGGGTCACATGCAAGCCCAGCTGCTGGCTTAACCCCGGCCCAAAGGCAAAGGGCAGGGCCCCTTCTGGACTTTCTAGTGGCTGGGACTTCTGGCTGTGGGTGGCAGGTGTTTGGCACCAGATGGGCCACCATGCGGAGACTGTTGGGGACTGTGGAAGCCTCCTCCAGAGCTCACCCTGCCTGGCGACTGGCTCTGCAGGCCCCTCAGCCCTGCGTATGTATCGGCCAGGCCTTCCCCACCACGGGGCCAGAGGCCAGAGCCTGCTCAGACCTGAGGGCAGGAGGCAGCCAGAGCTTACCAGGGTGTGGGCCACCTCGTCCGCAGACCTCCCCAGCTCCTCTGCGAGACCTGGAGACAGGATCGCCTTCTCCAGGGCTGCTCAGCTGCCAGCATCACCATGAGCCAGGTGGCCAAGGTTTCTGAGCAGGAGATGCGGAGCCCTGATCCGACTGGATGCTGCAGCCCACGATGTCCCTTCCTGGCAGATAGGTTCTTTCTTCACTTCTGTTTTGAAATTTGGTAAAAGAACATTTAAACCTTGGCCTGTCCTTCAGGGTATATAGATGGTAGTGGCTTAGCCGGGATTCGATCCAAGCCTGTGTGATTCCAGAGCTTGTGCTCTGGACTGTGGTGCCTCCTTATCGTATATGCTTCATGTGTTACTTGTTTTTCTTTTTTTCTTGTAGTCCTTATGGTACTTAGCCCTAAGTGCCATACCTGTAACGAACAGCTACACTGCCCTGTAGGAGGTCTTCTTTTGTTCAACGCATGAATTGGTCATCCACCACACTGTGTTCTAATCTCAGAAGATACAGGTCAGGGAGCACCAGTTGTCAGCATGGCACCATTCCATATTTCTAACTGAGGCTTGAAGCCCGTATTTTCCCTTTGTCTAGTTTGAAGGATCCAGATATGTAAAGATGATATTCTAGATAAATCATGGGCTATCCTGAAAGAAATTCACCAGTGAATTGTTCCATATGGATTAGAAGCCAGCTTCTCTGGCCTTCCTGGAGTATATCCAGTAAGGCGTCTCATTCATGTCTAGAAAGCAAATATATCATTTATTGCAACTTCAGCGTGGAGCGATGTATTGGTATAAAGTACGATCAACACAATTTGGTCATTGTGAGTATGACAGCTGGGTCCACACTTTACTACCCATATGTAACTCTAGGGATTCTTATGCCCAAGAGAGGAGACGTACTCTTGGCTGTCTAGGACAAGGGAAGCATGTGTTGTTATTCAGGAGCTGGAAGCTTCAGCATGACAGGTAGGAATTGAACAATCCTGGTCTACACATCACTTGACCTTGCTTAAAACTTGTTTCTTTGGCTTGCTTCATTGGAGTGTTTCCTCCCTCCTGGGGCTGACATTGTCTGTTATGTATCACGCATGTGACATGTAGAAGTTTCAGAACCCAAAATCATATAGATCAGTAAAAATGTATATATATATATATAAACCTATTGAAACTCATACTGGGCATAATTCATATATTCCAAAATCAGTTTGACCCTCTGCTCTTGAGATTCTTTTTATGGTATGTCCCAGCAAATCTGGGCTTCCATCCCCAATAAATTTTGGGGTTGGAGGACACAAAAGCTTTTGCTCAGACCTAAATTCTGTCTGAAAACAAGGGAAATATTATAAGCCCTTTGTAACCTCTCCAAGAGCAGAAATGATTTACAGCTGTGGCATTGAACCATAATTCCTCGATCTCATTTGAGAAGACTCCAGTTAGAAACAGTGTCTTGATTTTTGTTTCTTTTGTTTCTTCCCTGTTTTCTTGTCTTGCTTACCAACAATCCATTGTAATTCATGAGTTAGTATGGCAGCAGGCTGAGTGTTCCCTGGAGCTCATTAAATGAAGTGTTTTTCCTAAAATGACGTTTGTCTCCTTGTTTTCAGCCCCTCTTCTTTCCTCTGCCCTTTACTATAACCAGAGCTCAGCAAAAGCTGAGTGACTTTGTGCAGACCTTACTTAGGCTCAGCCTTTTTTTCTTCATTATTTTATTCATGGCTCCTCCATTTCATTGCTTGCCTTCTCGACATGTGTTGAAATCTTTCTGTGGTTGACGACTTCCAGAATATCTTGGCTTTTATTGGTTGATTAATTTTGGTATTTCTACAGTTTTATTTAGATATGGTTTCAGGAGGAACAGAAAGTAAATATATTTCCTAGTCTGCCATCTTGAGCTGAAAATCCCTGTGGATTTTAGCATCCAATGTTCCCATGGGAAAACACCCAACCATGGCCTTAATAGATGTAACACTCAAGATTTCAGCTTTTGTTGAGCAATCACTAAGGATTTCATATGTGGTCATTTCTAATGGGGAAATAATAACTATCTCATGACGTTGATTTGAGGATTAAATTAGATAATAAACATGAAAATGCTTTCTAAGATTTAAAAATCAGTCAAAATGTTTTTTGTTATTATTTGATTTGTTGCTATTTCAACTTCACTTGACAGTTGTTTATGACCTTGCGTATGTGAGAAAATGTCCTCTGGGTTATTTTTCTGAAAGCCAGAATGTATTTTTCAATAGCTCAATGGAACTGGCATCATTTGTGAAGGTTAAGGGTGAAGGGGTAAATGTTTCTTGACACCTATCACTTTACAGTGTTTTCAGGAACTAACTGACTCATGTATTCCTCTTCCAAATTTGGTTGAGGACCTCCTACCAGCCACATGCTCTACGTCAGGTGTTGGAAAGCATTTTCTGGATTTGAAATATCTTAGGCTTTGTGGGCCATATACAGTTTCTGTAGCTTCTCCTCCTCTTTCCTCTTCAACAAGCTTTCTAAACGTGAGAACCATTATTAGCTCACAGTCCCACAGATCCAGGCTGAGAGCCTGATTTGATTCGTGGCCATTATTTGCCAATTGCTGCTCTGCGTGTTCACTGAGGAGGGGGACCATGTTTGAGTAATCATTTCTTTGAATCAACTGTTGGTCTTCTGGGGCTTGTCCTTGCTCTCCTACAGTCTCTAATCAGCGTGGCATCCAGAGAGATCTTGTTAAAACATAAGTCAGATCATGTCACTCAAATTTCTTCAGTGGCTTCTTCACAGAAAATGCAAAGTCCTCAGAGTGCCTCCACAGACCTAGAAATCTGGGCCTCTGTTTCCTCTCTGACTGTTTCGTTCTCCTCTCCAATTTGCTCGCTCTGTTTTCCACACGCTGACATCCTTTCTGCTCCTTGGATACTCCAAACCTACTCTTGCCTCATTGACTTTCTGCCGCACGCCAGCCGCAGAAAGAGGATTTCACCGCCCAGGGTCAGAAGGGAAGGGGTGAGGACCTGAAGTAGCACTGACGAATGGGGTCAGAAGCCCATGGGGTCAGAAGGCTGCAATGAGAAGCCTACTCACCGCAACAAAGAATAGACCCCCGCTCGCCGAAACTAGAGAAAGCTCGCATGCAGCAATGAAGACCCAATGCAGCCAAAAATAAATAAATAAAACATAAAGTATAGAATCTTAAAAAAGCAACAAAAAAATCGATAAAGAATATTACGAGAATAGAATCACAGGCCAGTTTCTCCTTTGAACATGCATGCAAAATGTGTAAAGAGAAGCACAAACTGTATCCATGGTATGTAAAACAATCATATATCAGAATCAAAGTAGCTTTATTCTGGCAATGCAAGGTTGCTTTAATGTCCAAACATGAAACTGATCCCAGGAATGAATTAGAGTGGGGAAAGAAGTCATTTAAAACTGAAATCTTGGGACTTCCCTGGTGGTCCAGTATTTAGAACATGAAGCTTTCACTGCTGGGGCCCTGGGGTCCAATCCCAGGTCAGGGAACTAAGATCCTGCAAGACATGAGGCAGGGCCCCGAAAAAAACAAAGAAAGGAAAGAAAGAAGTCTTAACCAGGAGACGCACAAGATCGAATAAACATAACAGATAACACCTTATGAAAAGTAGGTGAAGATTATGGAATATTCTAAAATTTAAAACAAAAAGAAAGTTTTAAAGATTCAAAAGGATGTGACAAATATTGTACATAGGCAAAAATAAAATGAAATAAAATATACAAATGATGGGAACCCAAAATTCCAGATGCCCAAGTCCTGTCTCTGAAGAGTCTCATTCAATGGGTTCAGGATTTCCTCTATATTTAAAAACCTGCAGGTGATTCTGGTATGATTCACAGACACAATGTAAAGCTTCTCTTTTACAGGAAAGAATGCCAGATTATTTTGTTATCTTATAGTTATACTAACAGGTTGTACTATTGACGGATAAGTCTGCTGTCAAAATGCACCCCCACTAGGGGTAAAAAAGGAACTAGTAGTCTCTACTGCTACTTGGTGGCAGCATGCATGTATTGCAAGGGCAATTATTGTAGCAGTCCAAATTAGTGGAACATTTTAGAATTGGAAGACTACATACAGATCATCTAGTCAAGGTTCCAACTATTAAAGTTGTGAAAACTAAGGCCCATATAAATGACATGATTTATCTCCAAAGAGCATTAGTGAAAGTATGAAATAAAAAATATCTCTGAACTTTTAATTTAGTGCCGTTTTTATTAATCTCAAGTATTAGCTTAAACTTGAGTGTGCTCACGTTTACTGGTTGCGTGCCTTTTAGTAAGTTACTAAAACACTTTTCTTAAAAATAGACGTATTTATTTATTTATCTTTGGCTGCCTAGGCTCTTCGTTGCTGTGTGCGGGCTTTCTCTAGTTGCGGTGAGCGGGGGCTACTCTTTGTTGCAGTACGCGGGCTTCTCATTGTGGTGGCTTCTCGTTGTTGCTGAGCACGGGGTCTAGGTGCGTGGGCTTCAGTAGCTGTGGTTCACGGGCTCTAGCACGCAGGCTCAGTAGTTGTGGCACATGGTCTTAGTTGCTCCGTGGCATGTGGGATCTTCCCGGACCAGGGCTCAAACATGTGTCCCGTGCACTGGCAGGTGGATCCTTAACCACCGCGCCAACAGGGAAGCCCTACTAATACACTTTTAACTTTGCTTTTCACGTATGTCAAACGGTGAGCCTTGACTGATATAGAATATGAGATAACCTAGCACTGTTCTTAACACATATATGTAGTTAAAATTTTTTGGCTCTCATCCCACTTAAACAGCCTCTATCCCCTTAATAATGAATGTGTCTTTCAGCTAGCAGAGCGCCCCAGAGCTGACCACATTCTGACAAGAGATATAGGATTCTTTTTCTTACTGGGGGTTCTTTATACCTGATATTTGAAGCGCACTTAAACATGAACAACTCTTGTTTGTACTGTATTAATGGATTTGATGGATGAATTTTAGAAAGTAATATGCAGGAATTGAGCTGCCTTACTCTCAAGAAATATAATTCGATAGTGGTGGCTAGAACGATAAACAGTGTTTGGACAGGGAGTCCATATTGGATGTGAACTTCCTGTACTCCCATTCGTCTACTAAGAATAAATAGAATCCTTTCAAAATGTGTTCTAAAGGGCAGTTATTTCTTTCTGCCTCATTTAAGTTACCTGCAAGAAAAAGACAATCTCCTGCATCCTTGTTTAATAGGCTTTTAACATAAAGCAGATAATTTTTTGCAATTGGCTGAGGCTTCTCAACGATTATCATTTCACAACACTATCTCCATCTTCAGCTTCTTTCAATGAATTGGCCTAATAGATGTGCCATTAAAACAGAGCTTCACTCTCAACGTAGTTTTAATTTTGTATTCAAAGGGTATGAAGGATTCAGCCATAACAGTGAGTGGATTTCTGATACATGCTACATGATGGATGCAACTAATTGAAAGGAGTCAGGCATGAAAGGCTACATATTGTATGGTTCCATTTATATGAAATGTCCAGCAGTGGCAAATCCATACACACAGAAAAGATTCTACATTAGTGGTTGCCAGGGGTTTGGAAGAGAGGGAAATAGGGAATGACTCCTTAAAATGGGTGTAGGTTTCCTCTTGGTTGATGAAAATGTTTTGCAGCTAGGCAGTGGTGATAGTTGCACAACATTGTGACAGTAGTAAATTCCACTGAATGGTACGGTGAATTGTAAAATGATCCAAATGGTGGATTTTGTGTTATGTTCCTTTTACTACAATAAAAAGGAGAAAGAATTCGGGAAAGACTTAGAGTTTGGGCAACTAAGGTGAACTGGCCAAGAAAAAGACAGCTCTATTGTTCAGTTTTCTCTCAGCTCTCCCAGTGCATTAATCCTCAGCCAAAAGTAGCCTGAACTTGTAGATGATAGTCATTCAACACAGTCCAGGGAAAAGTAAATAAAATAAAACCCAACTCTTCTTCTTTAGCACATGTAGGAAAGGTTAGCTTGCTGCTCAGCCACGTGGACATTCATGAAGACGTTTCACTTTAGGTGTCCTCTACTTCAGTACTTTACTCACTTGAGCTCATTCGCACATGTAGGCAACAGCATTCCTTAATTCGATGGAATCTGCAGCACTGGTTGTGATCGGTCTCATGGAAAGAAAAGGAAAGGTGGCGCGGAAGCCAAGGGAAGAGATTCTCAAGACAGAGACGTTGTTTAAGATCTGACTCGGCTTGGCGGTCACAAAGATAAGGATTGAGAAGTAGTGCCCTGGACTTGTCAACGGAGAAATCATTGGGGGCTTCAAGGAGATCAGTTTCACGAGAGTAGTGGGGCAGAAACCAGACCGCAGTGTGGATGGGAGGGGAGAAATGGGGGGCAAGTCAAGAAATTGATGGCAAAGGGAAAGAAGGGAGGGGTGGATAGGAGGACAGGAGAATGGAATGGAGGAGAGCATTTCCTTGTGGCTCTTTAATATGGCTGGGAGGGGCCAACAGAGAAGGAGAGCGTGAAGATGTAGGAAGAGGGGGTGGCATCCCGAGCCCAAGGAGGACTGGCCCCTGTCTTCAGCTCCCACCAGCTGGATGTTCCCTCCCTCTAGCTTTCCACGTAGGCTGTGGAAGTTGCCCCTTGCCTCCTTGGATCAGCCACCCTTGATTCGTTCGTCCTTTTCTTATTTCTCAGCACATCTGGGTCATACGTTATGTGAAGACAAACAAATCACCACGGATGCTTAATTTTCTTGAAAAATCCCCAGGCAGGTACCATTTTGGAGACCTACATATTGTGCCTCAGCAAGCCAAAGTAGCCCATATTTCCTCTCTCATTGGGAGAGATTGCTGTTTCTTGGAGAACCTGATGAAGAGGGTGACTCGCACTTAGGAATAACGTTGCTTGAAAAGTGCAAAAGGTGAGGTAGTTTGGCTCTGAGGGGCCTCTGAGGCCTGAGACTTCCTGAGAGATGGCAGACTCACAGCTCCCATTTCCCTCTGACCCTGGGCTATGAGCTCATCAAATGAGATGGTAAATAAAGTCACTGACATGGTTTAAAGGATAATTTAGTTCTCTCTTGTTCACTCAGAGCAAATTGAATGGGATTTGCATACAACATATGGATGAAATATCCATACGATGGGGCTTGACCATATCCTCATGGTTCCCCTTCCCTTTTCTACATCTGGCCCCTTTAGCTCTGCAGACTTAACCCCACACCATCAGTCCACCCAGTCGGTCCGCTGAACGTCTTTTCCTCCTTCGCATCTGGTCGTTGTCGTCACCTTGTTCTCCACTACCGCCTCCTGCAGTAGCTGTTAGGTCCAGGGAGGTTGGTTCACTGTGAGCAAGTAACTGTCAACTCCATGGACAGGTGGAAGTGACTTGGCAGCCGGGATTTGCCCATCCTGAGTTCATTATACCCATGAGGGTCAAGGAGAATGGGGATGCAGCTGGTCTGCAGAGCCCCGGCAGTTCTGAGACACATGCTCCTGGATCCACACGTTGCTCCATACCCAGCCTTGCCTTGCTTTGTTCTCTGTCTTGACTCCAGCCAGGTTTCTGCTCTCCTTGTCCCTTTGGGGAGGGAGGCCAGTACCAGCCCAGGTGTAGTCCCCCAAAGCTTCCTACTTCCAAGCGTCACGTAGGCTTGTACATCCCCTTGCTTGGGTTGCCCTGGCATTCGTGCCAACAAGTTGAGTGGTTTATGCCCTAGGCTCTCTCTTCTGGCAAGAATGTGCCTGAAAATCTCCATCTCTGGTTTGGTGGCCCCCAAAAATTCCCAGTCAGTTTTGGTGAGGGGACACTTGGTGACAGTGTTGTCTTTCGAAATGAGTAGTTCCGTTACCGACAATACTTTGCTCCCCATACATTATTTATAAGGTTTCCCTGTTTGTATGTGCAAACTATTTGTGTGTATATTTGGAGAAATACATTGTACAGCCCTCTTTTTTATTTCTTCCACACACCCTAGAGATGTCATAGAGGCAGTAAATATGTCCAACTTTTTGAGAAATTGGAACAATCAAGACTTACCTGTATGGAATGCTGTTAATGATGTCAATTCCCGCGACAGTACCTTTCATCTGACACACTTAGGGACTGTTAACAGATTAAAAGCAGTAAGAGACGCGGATAGAGAGAATTTTCATTATCTTGTGCTCTGAAATCTTGGATTTTCATTGGTTTCAATGGGCCTGAAATTGTATTTTCTTTAGTAGGCACATAGAAGCCTCTAGTGGTATTCTTAATAAAGCAAGGTGAGTTATAAGCAATCATCTGATGGAGGGTAAATGTACCACAGTCCAGTTTAAGAAAAATACAATATAAAAGTCTTACCATGGAAGAAAATCTTTATATGATCTTTTGAAAAAACAAAGCTTCAAGAAACATAAAGACATGACACCATATTCAGTTTAAAGTCAGTGACTTGTAAGCAAGGCAAAGCAAAGACAGTCTGATTAAGACCGTTGCATTGTTCTGGCATTTTTTAGGTCTCACCCATTTCTGTGGCCTTTTTAGAACCTAAGCTTCTAGGGCACAGAGAACTTCATCTTGACGTAGGGCTGAGCAAATGCACGGAGCATTTCTCAATAAGTAGGCATTAAATTCTTAGTCCAGAAGGAGCCTTGAGATGCCCTCTCTTTACTCCTTGGTAGAACTGTTTTAACCATCCCCTGAAAACAGATTTTTTTCTTTAAATCTCAAAATTCAGAGATTCCACAATCAGAAGTTACTTCTCATTATTGCCTTGTGGTCTGCTGTGGGCATCTGTCGAATGGTGTGAACTCTGCGTGGGGAGCCTGGCCTACCCTCCAGGCCCACGGTTTGGGCTGCGGTGGTGCCATGCTGTGCTCAGGGGCCTTCTTTTTTGGAAGTCTGGGCTCCAGTGAGCCTTGGTCGTGTTCTTTTATGGAACCTTGGGTGCTAGACCACTCTGACCCTCAGTCTCATTTGCAGGTTCTGGGGAGGATTAAATGAGCTCATGGGATATCCAGGTGACTGAGGCAGAGTCGGCTCGGGATGAATCTTTGCTTCGTTTTCATTAGCTGCGGAGAAGACGATGACAGCTTGGTGCCTCTCCAACTTTAATATGGGTATGCCTCTCTTGGGGATCTTGTTAAATGCAGGCTGGTATTCAGTAGTTCTGGGTGGGGCCTGGATTCTGTGCTTCTAACAAGCTCCTAGGTGAGGGTGACGCTGAGGGCAAGGGTTTGGCACCTGTGTTTCTCCCTTTCTGGAAGAGCAGGATGTCTGCCCCACCCCCACCCCGAGAGGAGAAAACATCCGCAATGTGACTACTAGGAACCAGCTTCCCTCACATGCAAGGGTCCTGTACCACTGCTCCCAACCATTCCGTCTGAGGCGCAGCAAGCCAAAACACTGAAATGCTGAGGTTTGCAGCAAAGAGGAGGTTTATTCACAGGGCAGCCAAGCGAGGACGTGACGTGACAATAGGTCTCAAATCCGCCTCCCCAAAGGCAAGGGGCTTTGGGTATCTGTGGGGTAAAGAATAAAGAAGCAGGGCAGTATGAGGCATGGGGAGCATGAGGAAAGGTGATTGGAAAAACGTGTGCTCATCATTGTTCTGAGCTGGCCTAACTAGGCTACAGGCCTCAGCACATTCTCAGGCTGGAGTTTTCGGCCCTCTGATGGCAGGAGGTCAAAAGGCACTTGCCCGGGTGGAAGATCGGTGGTCCTCTCCACTCTAAACCAGCTCAGCCTAACCAGGCACAGCTGATTCCAAGTTCCTGGAGGATCACGGGGCAAACATCTTATTGCTTATGCTACATGCTACTTGGAGGACGTGCAGGTGTTCAAGCTACCTTGATGAGTGAAGACCGGGATTTGACTAATCATGACACCTTGTTTCACCTCCAGGCGAGCAGAAGAGAGCTGTAGGCTGAGTCTGGCTCCTAGCACCTGGAATTGGAGGCAGGTGGTTTAAAAACGGGCTTTCCCACCCTCTGTGTGATATAAGGTAGATAGACTATTGAACCTTCCTGTGCCTGTTTCTCCACAAGCAGCATGGGGACACTCAGAGTCCCTCTCTTGGGGGCTGTTATGGGGGTTCAGTGAGATATAGATGCATGCACGGGCACACGGGAGACACCCAGTGTGTGTTCCCTTCGTGCTTATTTTTATTAGGACACCAGTATTGTTAGAAGATTTCTGGTTTGGACAACAAATTAGATAGGTGGTCATTGCTATAGTTTATGCGAGAGCAATTCACATTGCCATTTGCAAAAAAGTAGTTGGTTGTCCAGTGGGAATTATAAACATCCGTTTAACATGAGCTACTGAACAGATAGTTCACACAGTAAGTACTTTATTTAAAATCAATTCTCTTTGTTTTCTTAAGCAATTGTTAACCCCCAATTTCGTGAGTACTACCAAGTAAGTCACTTGAAAATCATCTAGAGCAATCTATTTCACTTAGCAAGCCTAAAGCTATAGTTCAACCATTTTATTGACTGTTCTATGACAAAAATTACTCTAAACAGCTATTCCCTGGATAAGTAATCAGCTAAAGCTAGTTTGACTGACTAAATCGATTTACTGAGTTAATAAGCCAGTTGTTTTAGAATAGGACGAATTCATATTTCTCATCCATTCTGCATTAAACTGTTTCCCATTCGTACATACCCACATTCCTACTTCTGTGCTGTAGGGCTTGGCTGAACTACACCTGCCTTCAGTGAAACTTTTCTCTCCTGCACAATTGGAGATAATTTTAGTCTCGTGACTCCCACGGGGTTACCTCTGTTGTGACACTTGACTCTTTGGTGGCATATTTTATTTGAAAAAGCCTTCCGTTACTCCGGGCACGTCAAACAGTAAATGCTTTCTCTTCGTAAACCTGCATAACAATTTTCTGAACTCTTCTGCTCTGGGCAAGATTCATCAGTACACCAGGCAAACATAGTGAAAGAGGAGACAGTACTTGTGTTGCATTCAATTGGGTCTTGATACCTAAGTGTGACTCTTAACCAAGGATTATGCAGTAGTTAAGGACACAGATTCAAGTTGTTTAGGGTGTGTCCTAAAGTGTCAGTGGCAGAATTTAAGTCTCTACTCTGGAAATTGTAGACCTGAGACAAACTACTTCCCTAAACGTCATTTCCTACGTCTGAGAAAGATAATAGTATCTACCTTGTCGTAGACTGAATAATACCATTGCCCCCAAATGTCCACATTCTACTCTCCAGAACCTGTGAATGTCACCTTAAATGGCAGAAGGCACTTTGCCAGTGGGATGAAAGTAATGGTTCTCAGATGGGAAGATTCTCCTGGACTACCTGGATGGGCCCAAATATAACCACTGGTGTTCTCGTAAGAGAGAGGCAGAGGGAATTTGTACTCCAAAGAGAATGTGATGACGAAGTTGGGGTTGCATTGATGTGGCCAGAAGTGAAGGAATGCTGGCGAGGAAACAAACAGATTCTCGCTTAGAGCCTCTAGAAGGAGGATGGATGGCCCTGTCGACTTCTGGTTTCAGCCCAGGGAAACTGGTTTTGGACCTCTGTCTTGCAGAACCATAAGAAAATAAGTGTGTTGTGTTAGAAGCAAGCACATTTGTAGTCATTTGTTACAGCAGCCATAGGGAACTAATGCCTACCTCATAGGAAGTAGTTCTCCAATTAAAATGTGTGACTGGAAACACACTTAGTGGCATGTGTGACACACACTAGTTATGCTACCGTAGGTCGTTCTTGGAAACTGAAGCCTTGGTTTTGAGAGATCATCAAAACCAGTACAATGGTTGCCATGTTTCTCCTTGTTCAGCCTGGTGACCAACCCGGTAGAGAGAGCTCCATCCTTTCCCACAGGACCCCAACTGTGGGTACGTAGAGGGAAGCGGTTATGTCTCCCTTAAGGCACCTTTTTCTTTTCCTTTCTACTTTTGTCTTCATTAATCTTCATCCAACTGACCTTTCTAAATTTTACAGAAAACAAAACCATTTCTCCATGGATTCAGATACTACCCCAAGTTAATATTCCAACCAAGTTCTTGTTCTTCCGGGTCTCATCACCAGAAATTGCTGAGCCTAACTCTACTCTAGTTTCTAGGATCACTCATTTTCTCATTTCTCCCTTCTCCTTTTAGTTCAGAGTCTTGTCAATTTAGTTCCTTCCCTAACCACAACTTATAGTACGGTGGCACAGCAAAGTGATGAAAGTCTAGACGGTCTGGTTTTAATCCCGGGTTTTGCCACCTACTTACTGTGTGGCATTAGGCAAGCTCTTCAACGTCTCTGGGCCTCAGTTGCCCCCAGAAGAGTGAACATTATGAATATTCCCTACCTCTAGGGTTGCCATTATGAGGAATAAGTGAGTTAATATTTGGTAAGCCCTTAGAATAGTACTTGTTATAGTCTAAGCACTACAGTTGTGCTTGTTAATAATAATAAATGAAATTCCAAGCGTATAACTTACTCAACATTCTGTCATAACTTTGAAGTGTTGGTCTATCTGTTGGCTCACGTTGCAGGTAAATGGGTCGAGGCATGGGCTGAGGCATTGCTATCACTGGGTGGTGTGTTCCCAGAACTTGGAACAGCGGTGTGAAATGGGTAGTGGTTCTATTGGAGACAGGGCAGACTGGAAAATGACAGCCTGGGAAGGAGGTGTGGTGTCCATAGCTTTGGTGTTAGAGGTGCTGCCTGCTGAAGCACCAGTGCCGGCCTAAGCCATAAATGGGGTGCTGGGGTAAAGAGGAGCAGGATGGAAGATGACAGCGTGGGAAGGAGGTGTGGTGTCCATAGGTTCGGGGTCTGACGGGCTTCCTGCTGAAGCACCGATGCCCGGCAGGGCCGTAAATGGGGTGCTGGGAAAAACAGGAGCAGAATGGAAGATGACAGCGTGTGAAGGTGGTGTGGTGTCCATAGGTTCGGGGTCTGACGTGCTTCCTGCTGAAGCACCGATGCCCGCCAGGGCCGTAAATGGGGTGGTCGGGAAAACAGGAGCAGAACGGAAGATGACAGCGTGTGAAGGTGGTGTGGTGTCCATAGGTTCGGGGTCTGACGTGCTTCCTGCTGAAGCACCGATGCCCGCCAGGGCCGTAAATGGGGTGTTCGGGAAAACAGGAGCAGAATGGAAGATGACAGCGTGTGAAGGTGGTGTGGTGTCCATAGGTTCGGGGTCTGACGTGCTTCCTGCTGAAGCACCGATGCCCGCCAGGGCCGTAAATGGGGTGGTCGGGAAAACAGGAGCAGAATGGAAGATGACAGCGTGTGAAGGTGGTGTGGTGTCCATAGGTTCGGGGTCTGACGTGCTTCCTGCTGAAGCACCGATGCCCGCCAGGGCCATAAATGGGGTGCTGGGGAAAACAGGAGCAGAATGGGAGAGGACAGCGTGTGAAGGAGGTGTGGTGTCCATAGCTTCCATATTAGAGGTACTGCCTGCCTGATCTGAGAGCAGAGAGTGAAAGTGGGAGAGCCTCTTCCTAGATTCTAACTCGTCTGAATTTATAGCACTGGCTCTGCCTGGCTTTATGACATATCCATTGTACGTGTCACAGAGAAAGTGCAGGCGGGGCAGGGGGTGATGCAGGGGTCACATGCAAGCCCAGCTGCTGGCTTAACCCCGGCCCAAAGGCAAAGGGCAGGGCCCCTTCTGGACTTTCTAGTGGCTGGGACTTCTGGCTGTGGGTGGCAGGTGTTTGGCACCAGATGGGCCACCATGCGGAGACTGTTGGGGACTGTGGAAGCCTCCTCCAGAGCTCACCCTGCCTGGCGACTGGCTCTGCAGGCCCCTCAGCCCTGCGTATGTATCGGCCAGGCCTTCCCCACCACGGGGCCAGAGGCCAGAGCCTGCTCAGACCTGAGGGCAGGAGGCAGCCAGAGCTTACCAGGGTGTGGGCCACCTCGTCCGCAGACCTCCCCAGCTCCTCTGCGAGACCTGGAGACAGGATCGCCTTCTCCAGGGCTGCTCAGCTGCCAGCATCACCATGAGCCAGGTGGCCAAGGTTTCTGAGCAGGAGATGCAGAGCCCTGATCCGACTGGATGCTGCAGCCCACGATGTCCCTTCCTGGCAGATAGGTTCTTTCTTCACTTCTGTTTTGAAATTTGGTAAAAGAACATTTAAACCTTGGCCTGTCCTTCAGGGTATATAGATGGTAGTGGCTTAGCCGGGATTCGATCCAAGCCTGTGTGATTCCAGAGCTTGTGCTCTGGACTGTGGTGCCTCCTTATCGTATATGCTTCATGTGTTACTTGTTTTTCTTTTTTTCTTGTAGTCCTTATGGTACTTAGCCCTAAGTGCCATACCTGTAACGAACAGCTACACTGCCCTGTAGGAGGTCTTCTTTTGTTCAACGCATGAATTGGTCATCCACCACACTGTGTTCTAATCTCAGAAGATACAGGTCAGGGAGCACCAGTTGTCAGCATGGCACCATTCCATATTTCTAACTGAGGCTTGAAGCCCGTATTTTCCCTTTGTCTAGTTTGAAGGATCCAGATATGTAAAGATGATATTCTAGATAAATCATGGTCTATCCTGAAAGAAATTCACCAGTGAATTGTTCCATATGGATTAGAAGCCAGCTTCTCTGGCCTTCCTGGAGTATATCCAGTAAGGCGTCTCATTCATGTCTAGAAAGCAAATATATCATTTATTGCAACTTCAGCGTGGAGCGATGTATTGGTATAAAGTACGATCAACACAATTTGGTCATTGTGAGTATGACAGCTGGGTCCACTCTTTACTACCCATATGTAACTCTAGGGATTCTTATGCCCAAGAGAGGAGACGTACTCTTGGCTGTCTAGGACAAGGGAAGCATGTGTTGTTATTCAGGAGCTGGAAGCTTCAGCATGACAGGTAGGAATTGAACAATCCTGGTCTACACATCACTTGACCTTGCTTAAAACTTGTTTCTTTGGCTTGCTTCATTGGAGTGTTTTCTCCCTCCTGGGGCTGACATTGTCTGTTATGTATCACGCATGTGACATGTAGAAGTTTCAGAACCCAAAATCATATAGATCAGTAAAAATGTATATATATATATAAACCTATTGAAACTCACACTGGGCATAATTCATATATTCCAAAATCAGTTTGACCCTCTGCTCTTGAGATTCTTTTTATGGTATGTCCCAGCAAATCTGGGCTTCCATCCCCAATAAATTTTGGGGTTGGAGGACACAAAAGCTTTTGCTCAGACCTAAATTCTGTCTGAAAACAAGGGAAATATTATAAGCCCTTTGTAACCTCTCCAAGAGCAGAAATGATTTACAGCTGTGGCATTGAACCATAATTCCTCGATCTCATTTGAGAAGAGTCCAGTTAGAAACAGTGTCTTGATTTTTGTTTCTTTTGTTTCTTCCCTGTTTTCTTGTCTTGCTTACCAACAATCCATTGTAATTCATGAGTTAGTATGGCAGCAGGCTGAGTGTTCCCTGGAGCTCATTAAATGAAGTGTTTTTCCTAAAATGACGTTTGTCTCCTTGTTTTCTGCCCCTCTTCTTTCCTCTGCCCTTTACTATAACCAGAGCTCAGCAAAAGCTGAGTGACTTTGTGCAGACCTTACTTAGGCTCAGCCTTTTTTTCTTCATTATTTTATTCATGGCTCCTCCATTTCATTGCTTGCCTTCTCGAAATGTGTTGAAATCTTTCTGTGGTTGATGACTTCCAGAATATCTTGGCTTTTATTGGTTGATTAATTTTGGTATTTCTACAGTTTTATTTAGATATGGTTTCAGGAGGAACAGAAAGTAAATATATTTCCTAGTCTGCCATCTTGAGCTGAAAATCCCTGTGGATTTTAGCATCCAATGTTCCCATGGGAAAACACCCAACCATGGCCTTAATAGATGTAACACTCAAGATTTCAGCTTTTGTTGAGCAATCACTAAGGATTTCATATGTGGTCATTTCTAATGGGGAAATAATAACTATCTCATGACGTTGATTTGAGGATTAAATTAGATAATGAACATGAAAATGCTTTCTAAGATTTAAAAATCAGTCAAAATGTTTTTTGTTATTATTTGATTTGTTGCTATTTCAACTTCACTTGACAGTTGTTTATGACCTTGCGTATGTGAGAAAATGTCCTCTGGGTTATTTTTCTGAAAGCCAGAATGTATTTTTCAATAGCTCAATGGAACTGGCATCATTTGTGAAGGTTAAGGGTGAAGGGGTAAATGTTTCTTGACACCTATCACTTTACAGTGTTTTCAGGAACTAACTGACTCATGTATTCCTCTTCCAAATTTGGTTGAGGACCTCCTACCAGCCACATGCTCTACGTCAGGTGTTGGAAAGCATTTTCTGGATTTGAAATATCTTAGGCTTTGTGGGCCATATACAGTTTCTGTAGCTTCTCCTCCTCTTTCCTCTTCAACAAGCTTTCTAAACGTGAGAACCATTATTAGCTCACAGTCCCACAGATCCAGGCTGAGAGCCTGATTTGATTCGTGGGCATTATTTGCCAATTGCTGCTCTGCGTGTTCACTGAGGAGGGGGACCATGTTTGAGTAATCATTTCTTTGAATCAACTGTTGGTCTTCTGGGGCTTGTCCTTGCTCTCCTACAGTCTCTAATCAGCGTGGCATCCAGAGAGATCTTGTTAAAACATAAGTCAGATCATGTCACTCAAATTTCTTCAGTGGCTTCTTCACAGAAAATGCAAAGTCCTCAGAGTGCCTCCACAGACCTAGAAATCTGGGCCTCTGTTTCCTCTCTGACTGTTTCGTTCTCCTCTCCAATTTGCTCGCTCTGTTTTCCACACGCTGACATCCTTTCTGCTCCTTGGATACTCCAAACCTACTCTTGCCTCATTGACTTTCTGCCGCACGCCAGCCGCAGAAAGAGGATTTCACCGCCCAGGGTCAGAAGGGAAGGGGTGAGGACCTGAAGTAGCACTGACGAATGGGGTCAGAAGCCCATGGGGTCAGAAGGCTGCAATGAGAAGCCTACTCACCGCAACAAAGAATAGACCCCCGCTCGCCGAAACTAGAGAAAGCTCGCATACAGCAATGAAGACCCAATGCAGCCAAAAATAAATAAATAAAACATAAAGTATAGAATCTTAAAAAAGCAACAAAAAAATCGATAAAGAATATTACGAGAATAGAATCACAGGCCAGTTTCTCCTTTGAACATGCATGCAAAATGTGTAAAGAGAAGCACAAACTGTATCCATGGTATGTAAAACAATCATATATCAGAATCAAAGTAGCTTTATTCTGGCAATGCAAGGTTGCTTTAATGTCCAAACATGAAACTGATCCCAGGAATGAATTAGAGTGGGGAAAGAAGTCATTTAAAACTGAAATCTTGGGACTTCCCTGGTGGTCCAGTATTTAGAACATGAAGCTTTCACTGCTGGGGCCCTGGGGTCCAATCCCAGGTCAGGGAACTAAGATCCTGCAAGACATGAGGCAGGGCCCCGAAAAAAACAAAGAAAGGAAAGAAAGAAGTCTTAACCAGGAGACGCACAAGATCGAATAAACATAACAGATAACACCTTATGAAAAGTAGGTGAAGATTATGGAATATTCTAAAATTTAAAACAAAAAGAAAGTTTTAAAGATTCAAAAGGATGTGACAAATATTGTACATAGGCAAAAATAAAATGAAATAAAATATACAAATGATGGGAACCCAAAATTCCAGATGCCCAAGTCCTGTCTCTGAAGAGTCTCATTCAATGGGTTCAGGATTTCCTCTATATTTAAAAACCTGCAGGTGATTCTGGTATGATTCACAGACACAATGTAAAGCTTCTCTTTTACAGGAAAGAATGCCAGATTATTTTGTTATCTTATAGTTATACTAACAGGTTGTACTATTGACGGATAAGTCTGCTGTCAAAATGCACCCCCACTAGGGGTAAAAAAGGAACTAGTAGTCTCTACTGCTACTTGGTGGCAGCATGCATGTATTGCAAGGGCAATTATTGTAGCAGTCCAAATTAGTGGAACATTTTAGAATTGGAAGACTACATACAGATCATCTAGTCAAGGTTCCAACTATTAAAGTTGTGAAAACTAAGGCCCATATAAATGACATGATTTATCTCCAAAGAGCATTAGTGAAAGTATGAAATAAAAAATATCTCTGAACTTTTAATTTAGTGCCGTTTTTATTAATCTCAAGTATTAGCTTAAACTTGAGTGTGCTCACGTTTACTGGTTGCGTGCCTTTTAGTAAGTTACTAAAACACTTTTCTTAAAAATAGACGTATTTATTTATTTATCTTTGGCTGCCTAGGCTCTTCGTTGCTGTGCGCGGGCTTTCTCTAGTTGCGGTGAGCGGGGGCTACTCTTTGTTGCAGTACGTGGGCTTCTCATTGTGGTGGCTTCTCGTTGTTGCTGAGCACGGGGTCTAGGTGCGTGGGCTTCAGTAGCTGTGGTTCACGGGCTCTAGCACACAGGCTCAGTAGTTGTGGCACATGGTCTTAGTTGCTCCGTGGCATGTGGGATCTTCCCGGACCAGGGCTCAAACGTGTGTCCCGTGCACTGGCAGGTGGATCCTTAACCACCGCGCCAACAGGGAAGCCCTACTAATACACTTTTAACTTTGCTTTTCACGTATGTCAAACGGTGAGCCTTGACTGATATAGAATATGAGATAACCTAGCACTGTTCTTAACACATATATGTAGTTAAAATTTTTTGGCTCTCATCCCACTTAAACAGCCTCTATCCCCTTAATAATGAATGTGTCTTTCAGCTAGCAGAGCGCCCCAGAGCTGACCACATTCTGGCAAGAGATATAGGATTCTTTTTCTTACTGGGGGTTCTTTATACCTGATATTTGAAGCGCACTTAAACATGAACAACTCTTGTTTGTACTGTATTAATGGATTTGATGGATGAATTTTAGAAAGTAATATGCAGGAATTGAGCTGCCTTACTCTCAAGAAATATAATTCGATAGTGGTGGCTAGAACGATAAACAGTGTTTGGACAGGGAGTCCATATTGGATGTGAACTTCCTGTACTCCCATTCGTCTATTAAGAATAAATAGAATCCTTTCAAAATGTGTTCTAAAGGGCAGTTATTTCTTTCTGCCTCATTTAAGTTACCTGCAAGAAAAAGACAATCTCCTGCATCCTTGTTTAATAGGCTTTTAACATAAAGCAGATAATTTTTTGCAACATTTCCCAAACTTTTCGTTATCCAATTGGCTGAGGCTTCTCAACGATTATCATTTCACAACACTATCTCCATCTTCAGCTTCTTTCAATGAATTGGCCTAATAGATGTGCCATTAAAACAGAGCTTCACTCTCAACGTAGTTTTAATTTTGTATTCAAAGGGTATGAAGGATTCAGCCATAACAGTGAGTGGATTTCTGATACATGCTACATGATGGATGCAACTAATTGAAAGGAGTCAGGCATGAAAGGCTACATATTGTATGGTTCCATTTATATGAAATGTCCAGCAGTGGCAAATCCATACACACAGAAAAGATTCTACATTAGTGGTTGCCAGGGGTTTGGAAGAGAGGGAAATAGGGAATGACTCCTTAAAATGGGTGTAGGTTTCCTCTTGGTTGATGAAAATGTTTTGCAGCTAGGCAGTGGTGATAGTTGCACAACATTGTGACAGTAGTAAATTCCACTGAATGGTACGGTGAATTGTAAAATGATCCAAATGGTGGATTTTGTGTTATGTTCCTTTTACTACAATAAAAAGGAGAAAGAATTCGGGAAAGACTTAGAGTTTGGGCAACTAAGGTGAACTGGTCAAGAAAAAGACAGCTCTATTGTTCAGTTTTCTCTCAGCTCTCCCAGTGCATTAATCCTCAGCCAAAAGTAGCCTGAACTTGTAGATGATAGTCATTCAACACAGTCCAGGGAAAAGTAAATAAAATAAAACCCAACTCTTCTTCTTTAGCACATGTAGGAAAGGTTAGCTTGCTGCTCAGCCACGTGGACATTCATGAAGACGTTTCACTTTAGGTGTCCTCTACTTCAGTACTTTACTCACTTGAGCTCATTCGCACATGTAGGCAACAGCATTCCTTAATTCGATGGAATCTGCAGCACTGGTTGTGATCGGTCTCATGGAAAGAAAAGGAAAGGTGGCGTGGAAGCCAAGGGAAGAGATTCTCAAGACAGAGACGTTGTTTAAGATCTGACTCGGCTTGGCGGTCACAAAGATAAGGATTGAGAAGTAGTGCCCTGGACTTGTCAACGGAGAAATCATTGGGGGCTTCAAGGAGATCAGTTTCACGAGAGTAGTGGGGCAGAAACCAGACCGCAGTGTGGATGGGAGGGGAGAAATGGGGGGCAAGTCAAGAAATTGATGGCAAAGGGAAAGAAGGGAGGGGTGGATAGGAGGACAGGAGAATGGAATGGAGGAGAGCATTTCCTTGTGGCTCTTTAATATGGCTGGGAGGGGCCAACAGAGAAGGAGAGCGTGAAGATGTAGGAAGAGGGGGTGGCATCCCGAGCCCAAGGAGGACTGGCCCCTGTCTTCAGCTCCCACCAGCTGGATGTTCCCTCCCTCTAGCTTTCCACGTAGGCTGTGGAAGTTGCCCCTTGCCTCCTTGGATCAGCCACCCTTGATTCGTTCGTCCTTTTCTTATTTCTCAGCACATCTGGGTCATACGTTATGTGAAGACAAACAAATCACCACGGATGCTTAATTTTCTTGAAAAATCCCCAGGCAGGTACCATTTTGGAGACCTACATATTGTGCCTCAGCAAGCCAAAGTAGCCCATATTTCCTCTCTCATTGGGAGAGATTGCTGTTTCTTGGAGAACCTGATGAAGAGGGTGACTCGCACTTAGGAATAACGTTGCTTGAAAAGTGCAAAAGGTGAGGTAGTTTGGCTCTGAGGGGCCTCTGAGGCCTGAGACTTCCTGAGAGATGGCAGACTCACAGCTCCCATTTCCCTCTGCCCCTGGGCTATGAGCTCATCAAATGAGATGGTAAATAAAGTCACTGACATGGTTTAAAGGATAATTTAGTTCTCTCTTGTTCACTCAGAGCAAATTGAATGGGATTTGCATACAACATATGGATGAAATATCCATACGATGGGGCTTGACCATATCCTCATGGTTCCCCTTCCCTTTTCTACATCTGGCCCCTTTAGCTCTGCAGACTTAACCCCACACCATCAGTCCACCCAGTCGGTCCGCTGAACGTCTCTTGCTCCTTCGCATCTGGTCGTTGTCGTCACCTTGTTCTCCACTACCGCCTCCTGCGGTAGCTGTTAGGTCCAGGGAGGTTGGTTCACTGTGAGCAAGTAACTGTCAACTCCATGGACAGGTGGAAGTGACTTGGCAGCCGGGATTTGCCCATCCTGAGTTCATTATACCCATGAGGGTCAAGGAGAATGGGGATGCAGCTGGTCTGCAGAGCCCCGGCAGTTCTGAGACACATGCTCCTGGATCCACACGTTGCTCCATACCCAGCCTTGCCTTGCTTTGTTCTCTGTCTTGACTCCATCCAGGTTTCTGCTCTCCTTGTCCCTTTGGGGAGGGAGGCCAGTACCAGCCCAGGTGTAGTCCCCCAAAGCTTCCTACTTCCAAGCGTTACGTAGGCTTGTACATCCCCTTGCTTGGGTTGCCCTGGCATTCGTGCCAACAAGTTGAGTGGTTTATGCCCTAGGCTCTCTCTTCTGGCAAGAATGTGCCTGAAAATCTCCATCTCTGGTTTGGTGGCCCCCAAAAATTCCCAGTCAGTTTTGGTGAGGGGACAATTGGTGACAGTGTTGTCTTTCGAAATGAGTAGTTCCGTTACCGACAATACTTTGCTCCCCATACATTATTTATAAGGTTTCCCTGTTTGTATGTGCAAACTATTTGTGTGTATATTTGGAGAAATACATTGTACAGCCCTCTTTTTTATTTCTTCCACACACCCTAGAGATGTCATAGAGACAGTAAATATGTCCAACTTTTTGAGAAATTGGAACAATCAAGACTTACCTGTATGGAATGCTGTTAATGATGTCAATTCCCGCGACAGTACCTTTCATCTGACACACTTAGAGACTGTTAACAGATTAAAAGCAGTAAGAGACACGGATAGAGAGAATTTTCATTATCTTGTGCTCTGAAATCTTGGATTTTCATTGGTTTCAATGGGCCTGAAATTGTATTTTCTTTAGTAGGCACATAGAAGCCTCTAGCGGTATTCTTAATAAAGCAAGGTGAGTTATAAGCAATCATCTGATGGAGGGTAAATGTACCACAGTCCAGTTTAAGAAAAATACAATATAAAAGTCTTACCATGGAAGAAAATCTTTATATGATCTTTTGAAAAAACAAAGCTTCAAGAAACATAAAGACATGACACCATATTCAGTTTAAAGTCAGTGACTTGTAAGCAAGGTAAAGCAAAGACAGTCTGATTAAGACCGTTGCATTGTTCTGGCATTTTTTAGGTCTCACCCATTTCTGTGGCCTTTTTAGAACCTAAGCTTCTAGGGCACAGAGAACTTCATCTTGACGTAGGGCTGAGCAAATGCACGGAGCATTTCTCAATAAGTAGGCATTAAATTCTTAGTCCAGAAGGAGCCTTGAGATGCCCTCTCTTTACTCCTTGGTAGAACTGTTTTAACCATCCCCTGAAAACAGATTTTTTTCTTTAAATCTCAAAATTCAGAGATTCCACAATCAGAAGTTACTTCTCATTATTGCCTTGTGGTCTGCTGTGGGCATCTGTCGAATGGTGTGAACTCTGCGTGGGGAGCCTGGCCTACCCTCCAGGCCCACGGTTTGGGCTGTGGTGGTGCCATGCTGTGCTCAGGGGCCTTCTTTTTTGGAAGTCTGGGCTCCAGTGAGCCTTGGTCGTGTTCTTTTATGGAACCTTGGGTGCTAGACCACTCTGACCCTCAGTCTCATTTGCAGGTTCTGGGGAGGATTAAATGAGCTCATGGGATATCCAGGTGACTGAGGCAGAGTCGGCTCGGGATGAATCTTTGCTTCGTTTTCATTAGCTGCGGAGAAGACGATGACAGCTTGGTGCCTCTCCAACTTTAATATGGGTATGCCTCTCTTGGGGATCTTGTTAAATGCAGGCTGGTATTCAGTAGTTCTGGGTGGGGCCTGGATTCTGTGCTTCTAACAAGCTCCTAGGTGAGGGTGACGCTGAGGGCAAGGGTTTGGCACCTGTGTTTCTCCCTTTCTGGAAGAGCAGGATGTCTGCCCCACCCCCACCCCGAGAGGAGAAAACATCCGCAATGTGACTACTAGGAACCAGCTTCCCTCACATGCAAGGGTCCTGTACCACTGCTCCCAACCATTCCGTCTGAGGCGCAGCAAGCCAAAACACTGAAATGCTGAGGTTTGCAGCAAAGAGGAGGTTTATTCACAGGGCAGCCAAGCGAGGACGTGACGTGACAATAGGTCTCAAATCTGCCTCCCCAAAGGCAAGGGGCTTTGGGTATCTGTGGGGTAAAGAATAAAGAAGCAGGGCAGTATGAGGCATGGGGAGCATGAGGAAAGGTGATTGGAAAAACGTGTGCTCATCATTGTTCTGAGCTGGCCTAACTAGGCTACAGGCCTCAGCACATTCTCAGGCTGGAGTTTTCGGCCCTCTGATGGCAGGAGGTCAAAAGGCACTTGCCCGGGTGGAAGATCGGTGGTCCTCTCCACTCTAAACCAGCTCAGCCTAACCAGGCACAGCTGATTCCAAGTTCCTGGAGGATCACGGGGCAAACATCTTATTGCTTATGCTACATGCTACTTGGAGGACGTGCAGGTGTTCAAGCTACCTTGATGAGTGAAGACCGGGATTTGACTAATCATGACACCTTGTTTCACCTCCAGGCGAGCAGAAGAGAGCTGTAGGCTGAGTCTGGCTCCTAGCACCTGGAATTGGAGGCAGGTGGTTTAAAAACGGGCTTTCCCACCCTCTGTGTGATATAAGGTAGATAGACTATTGAACCTTCCTGTGCCTGTTTCTCCACAAGCAGCATGGGGACACTCAGAGTCCCTCTCTTGGGGGCTGTTATGGGGGTTCAGTGAGATATAGATGCATGCACGGGCACACGGGAGACACCCAGTGTGTGTTCCCTTCGTGCTTATTTTTATTAGGACACCAGTATTGTTAGAACATTTCTGGTTTGGACAACAAATTAGATAGGTGGTCATTGCTATAGTTTATGCGAGAGCAATTCACATTGCCATTTGCAAAAAAGTAGTTGGTTGTCCAGTGGGGATTATAAACATCCGTTTAACATGAGCTACTGAACAGATAGTTCACGCAGTAAGTACTTTATTTAAAATCAATTCTCTTTGTTTTCTTAAGCAATTGTTAATCCCCAATTTCGTGAGTACTACCAAGTAAGTCACTTGAAAATCATCTAGAGCAATCTATTTCACTTAGCAAGCCTAAAGCTATAGTTCAACCATTTTATTGACTGTTCTATGACAAAAATTACTCTAAACAGCTATTCCCTGGATAAGTAATCAGCTAAAGCTAGTTTGACTGACTAAATCGATTTACTGAGTTAATAAGCCAGTTGTTTTAGAATAGGACGAATTCATATTTCTCATCCATTCTGCATTAAACTGTTTCCCATTCGTACATACCCACATTCCTACTTCTGTGCTGTAGGGCTTGGCTGAACTACACCTGCCTTCAGTGAAACTTTTCTCTCCTGCACAATTGGAGATAATTTTAGTCTCGTGACTCCCACGGGGTTACCTCTGTTGTGACACTTGACTCTTTGGTGGCATATTTTATTTGAAAAAGCCTTCCGTTACTCCGGGCACGTCAAACAGTAAATGCTTTCTCTTCGTAAACCTGCATAACAATTTTCTGAACTCTTCTGCTCTGGGCAAGATTCATCAGTACACCAGGCAAACATAGTGAAAGAGGAGACAGTACTTGTGTTGCATTCAATTGGGTCTTGATACCTAAGTGTGACTCTTAACCAAGGATTATGCAGTAGTTAAGGACACAGATTCAAGTTGTTTAGGGTGTGTCCTAAAGTGTCAGTGGCAGAATTTAAGTCTCTACTCTGGAAATTGTAGACCTGAGACAAACTACTTCCCTAAACGTCATTTGCTACGTCTGAGAAAGATAATAGTATCTACCTTGTCGTAGACTGAATAATACCATTGCCCCCAAATGTCCACATTCTACTCTCCAGAACCTGTGAATGTCACCTTAAATGGCAGAAGGCACTTTGCCAGTGGGATGAAAGTAATGGTTCTCAGATGGGAAGATTCTCCTGGACTACCTGGATGGGCCCAAATATAACCACTGGTGTTCTCGTAAGAGAGAGGCAGAGGGAATTTGTACTCCAAAGAGAATGTGATGACGAAGTTGGGGTTGCATTGATGTGGCCAGAAGTGAAGGAATGCTGGCGAGGAAACAAACAGATTCTCGCTTAGAGCCTCTAGAAGGAGGATGGATGGCCCTGTCGACTTCTGGTTTCAGCCCAGGGAAACTGGTTTTGGACCTCTGTCTTGCAGAACCATAAGAAAATAAGTGTGTTGTGTTAGAAGCAAGCACATTTGTAGTCATTTGTTACAGCAGCCATAGGGAACTAATGCCTACCTCATAGGAAGTAATTCTCCAATTAAAATGTGTGACTGGAAACACACTTAGTGGCATGTGTGACACACACTAGTTATGCTACCGTAGGTCGTTCTTGGAAACTGAAGCCTTGGTTTTGAGAGATCATCAAAACCAGTACAATGGTTGCCATGTTTCTCCTTGTTCAGCCTGGTGACCAACCCGGTAGAGAGAGCTCCATCCTTTCCCACAGGACCCCAACTGTGGGTACGTAGAGGGAAGCGGTTATGTCTCCCTTAAGGCACCTTTTTCTTTTCCTTTCTACTTTTGTCTTCATTAATCTTCATCCAACTGACCTTTCTAAATTTTACAGAAAACAAAACCATTTCTCCATGGATTCAGATACTACCCCAAGTTAATATTCCAACCAAGTTCTTGTTCTTCCGGGTCTCATCACCAGAAATTGCTGAGCCTAACTCTACTCTAGTTTCTAGGATCACTCATTTTCTCATTTCTCCCTTCTCCTTTTAGTTCAGAGTCTTGTCAATTTAGTTCCTTCCCTAACCACAACTTATAGTACGGTGGCACAGCAAAGTGATGAAAGTCTAGACGGTCTGGTTTTAATCCCGGGTTTTGCCACCTACTTACTGTGTGGCATTAGGCAAGCTCTTCAACGTCTCTGGGCCTCAGTTGCCCCCAGAAGAGTGAACATTATGAATATTCCCTACCTCTAGGGTTGCCATTATGAGGAATAAGTGAGTTAATATTTGGTAAGCCCTTAGAATAGTACTTGTTATAGTCTAAGCACTACAGTTGTGCTTGTTAATAATAATAAATGAAATTCCAAGCGTATAACTTACTCAACATTCTGTCATAACTTTGAAGTGTTGGTCTATCTGTTGGCTCACGTTGCAGGTAAATGGGTCGAGGCATGGGCTGAGGCATTGCTATCACTGGGTGGTGTGTTCCCAGAACTTGGAACAGCGGTGTGAAATGGGTAGTGGTTCTATTGGAGACAGGGCAGACTGGAAAATGACAGCCTGGGAAGGAGGTGTGGTGTCCATAGCTTTGGTGTTAGAGGTGCTGCCTGCTGAAGCACCAGTGCTGGCCTAAGCCGTAAATGGGGTGCTGGGGTAAAGAGGAGCAGGATGGAAGATGACAGCGTGGGAAGGAGGTGTGGTGTCCATAGGTTCGGGGTCTGACGGGCTTCCTGCTGAAGCACCGATGCCCGGCAGGGCCGTAAATGGGGTGCTGGGAAAAACAGGAGCAGAATGGAAGATGACAGCGTGTGAAGGTGGTGTGGTGTCCATAGGTTCGGGGTCTGACGTGCTTCCTGCTGAAGCACCGATGCCCGCCAGGGCCGTAAATGGGGTGGTCGGGAAAACAGGAGCAGAACGGAAGATGACAGCGTGTGAAGGTGGTGTGGTGTCCATAGGTTCGGGGTCTGACGTGCTTCCTGCTGAAGCACCGATGCCCGCCAGGGCCGTAAATGGGGTGGTCGGGAAAACAGGAGCAGAATGGAAGATGACAGCGTGTGAAGGTGGTGTGGTGTCCATAGGTTCGGGGTCTGACGTGCTTCCTGCTGAAGCACCGATGCCCGCCAGGGCCGTAAATGGGGTGGTCGGGAAAACAGGAGCAGAATGGAAGATGACAGCGTGTGAAGGTGGTGTGGTGTCCATAGGTTCGGGGTCTGACGTGCTTCCTGCTGAAGCACCGATGCCCGCCAGGGCCGTAAATGGGGTGCTGGGGAAAACAGGAGCAGAATGGGAGAGGACAGCGTGTGAAGGAGGTGTGGTGTCCATAGCTTCCATATTAGAGGTACTGCCTGCCTGATCTGAGAGCAGAGAGTGAAAGTGGGAGAGCCTCTTCCTAGATTCTAACTCGTCTGAATTTATAGCACTGGCTCTGCCTGGCTTTATGACATATCCATTGTACGTGTCACAGAGAAAGTGCAGGCGGGGCAGGGGGTGATGCAGGGGTCACATGCAAGCCCAGCTGCTGGCTTAACCCCGGCCCAAAGGCAAAGGGCAGGGCCCCTTCTGGACTTTCTAGTGGCTGGGACTTCTGGCTGTGGGTGGCAGGTGTTTGGCACCAGATGGGCCACCATGCGGAGACTGTTGGGGACTGTGGAAGCCTCCTCCAGAGCTCACCCTGCCTGGCGACTGGCTCTGCAGGCCCCTCAGCCCTGCGTATGTATCGGCCAGGCCTTCCCCACCACGGGGCCAGAGGCCAGAGCCTGCTCAGACCTGAGGGCAGGAGGCAGCCAGAGCTTACCAGGGTGTGGGCCACCTCGTCCGCAGACCTCCCCAGCTCCTCTGCGAGACCTGGAGACAGGATCGCCTTCTCCAGGGCTGCTCAGCTGCCAGCATCACCATGAGCCAGGTGGCCAAGGTTTCTGAGCAGGAGATGCAGAGCCCTGATCCGACTGGATGCTGCAGCCCACGATGTCCCTTCCTGGCAGATAGGTTCTTTCTTCACTTCTGTTTTGAAATTTGGTAAAAGAACATTTAAACCTTGGCCTGTCCTTCAGGGTATATAGATGGTAGTGGCTTAGCCGGGATTCGATCCAAGCCTGTGTGATTCCAGAGCTTGTGCTCTGGACTGTGGTGCCTCCTTATCGTATATGCTTCATGTGTTACTTGTTTTTCTTTTTTTCTTGTAGTCCTTATGGTACTTAGCCCTAAGTGCCATACCTGTAACGAACAGCTACACTGCCCTGTAGGAGGTCTTCTTTTGTTCAACGCATGAATTGGTCATCCACCACACTGTGTTCTAATCTCAGAAGATACAGGTCAGGGAGCACCAGTTGTCAGCATGGCACCATTCCATATTTCTAACTGAGGCTTGAAGCCCGTATTTTCCCTTTGTCTAGTTTGAAGGATCCAGATATGTAAAGATGATATTCTAGATAAATCATGGTCTATCCTGAAAGAAATTCACCAGTGAATTGTTCCATATGGATTAGAAGCCAGCTTCTCTGGCCTTCCTGGAGTATATCCAGTAAGGCGTCTCATTCATGTCTAGAAAGCAAATATATCATTTATTGCAACTTCAGCGTGGAGCGATGTATTGGTATAAAGTACGATCAACACAATTTGGTCATTGTGAGTATGACAGCTGGGTCCACTCTTTACTACCCATATGTAACTCTAGGGATTCTTATGCCCAAGAGAGGAGACGTACTCTTGGCTGTCTAGGACAAGGGAAGCATGTGTTGTTATTCAGGAGCTGGAAGCTTCAGCATGACAGGTAGGAATTGAACAATCCTGGTCTACACATCACTTGACCTTGCTTAAAACTTGTTTCTTTGGCTTGCTTCATTGGAGTGTTTTCTCCCTCCTGGGGCTGACATTGTCTGTTATGTATCACGCATGTGACATGTAGAAGTTTCAGAACCCAAAATCATATAGATCAGTAAAAATGTATATATATATATAAACCTATTGAAACTCATACTGGGCATAATTCATATATTCCAAAATCAGTTTGACCCTCTGCTCTTGAGATTCTTTTTATGGTATGTCCCAGCAAATCTGGGCTTCCATCCCCAATAAATTTTGGGGTTGGAGGACACAAAAGCTTTTGCTCAGACCTAAATTCTGTCTGAAAACAAGGGAAATATTATAAGCCCTTTGTAACCTCTCCAAGAGCAGAAATGATTTACAGCTGTGGCATTGAACCATAATTCCTCGATCTCATTTGAGAAGAGTCCAGTTAGAAACAGTGTCTTGATTTTTGTTTCTTTTGTTTCTTCCCTGTTTTCTTGTCTTGCTTACCAACAATCCATTGTAATTCATGAGTTAGTATGGCAGCAGGCTGAGTGTTCCCTGGAGCTCATTAAATGAAGTGTTTTTCCTAAAATGACGTTTGTCTCCTTGTTTTCAGCCCCTCTTCTTTCCTCTGCCCTTTACTATAACCAGAGCTCAGCAAAAGCTGAGTGACTTTGTGCAGACCTTACTTAGGTTCAGCCTTTTTTTCTTCATTATTTCATTCATGGCTCCTCCATTTCATTGCTTGCCTTCTCGACATGTGTTGAAATCTTTCTGTGGTTGACGACTTCCAGAATATCTTGGCTTTTATTGGTTGATTAATTTTGGTATTTCTACAGTTTTATTTAGATATGGTTTCAGGAGGAACAGAAAGTAAATATATTTCCTAGTCTGCCATCTTGAGCTGAAAATCCCTGTGGATTTTAGCATCCAATGTTCCCATGGGAAAACACCCAACCATGGCCTTAATAGATGTAACACTCAAGATTTCAGCTTTTGTTGAGCAATCACTAAGGATTTCATATGTGGTCATTTCTAATGGGGAAATAATAACTATCTCATGACGTTGATTTGAGGATTAAATTAGATAATGAACATGAAAATGCTTTCTAAGATTTAAAAATCAGTCAAAATGTTTTTTGTTATTATTTGATTTGTTGCTATTTCAACTTCACTTGACAGTTGTTTATGACCTTGCGTATGTGAGAAAATGTCCTCTGGGTTATTTTTCTGAAAGCCAGAATGTATTTTTCAATAGCTCAATGGAACTGGCATCATTTGTGAAGGTTAAGGGTGAAGGGGTAAATGTTTCTTGACACCTATCACTTTACAGTGTTTTCAGGAACTAACTGACTCATGTATTCCTCTTCCAAATTTGGTTGAGGACCTCCTACCAGCCACATGCTTTACGTCAGGTGTTGGAAAGCATTTTCTGGATTTGAAATATCTTAGGCTTTGTGGGCCATATACAGTTTCTGTAGCTTCTCCTCCTCTTTCCTCTTCAACAAGCTTTCTAAACGTGAGAACCATTATTAGCTCACAGTCCCACAGATCCAGGCTGAGAGCCTGATTTGATTCGTGGCCATTATTTGCCAATTGCTGCTCTGCGTGTTCACTGAGGAGGGGGACCATGTTTGAGTAATCATTTCTTTGAATCAACTGTTGGTCTTCTGGGGCTTGTCCTTGCTCTCCTACAGTCTCTAATCAGCATGGCATCCAGAGAGATCTTGTTAAAACATAAGTCAGATCATGTCACTCAAATTTCTTCAGTGGCTTCTTCACAGAAAATGCAAAGTCCTCAGAGTGCCTCCACAGACCTAGAAATCTGGGCCTCTGTTTCCTCTCTGACTGTTTCGTTCTCCTCTCCAATTTGCTCGCTCTGTTTTCCACATGCTGACATCCTTTCTGCTCCTTGGATACTCCAAACCTACTCTTGCCTCATTGACTTTCTGCCGCACGCCAGCCGAAGAAAGAGGATTTCACCGCCCAGGGTCAGAAGGGAAGGGGTGAGGACCTGAAGTAGCACTGACGAATGGGGTCAGAAGCCCATGGGGTCAGAAGGCTGCAATGAGAAGCCTACTCACCGCAACAAAGAATAGACCCCCGCTCGCCGAAACTAGAGAAAGCTCGCATGCAGCAATGAAGACCCAATACAGCCAAAAATAAATAAATAAAACATAAAGTATAGAATCTTAAAAAAGCAACAAAAAATCTATAAAGAATATTACGAGAATAGAATCACAGGCCAGTTTCTCCTTTGAATATGCATGCAAAATGTGTAAAGAGAAGCACAAACTGTATCCATGGTATGTAAAACAATCATATATCAGAATCAAAGTAGCTTTATTCTGGCAATGCAAGGTTGCTTTAATGTCCAAACATGAAACTGATCCCAGGAATGAATTAGAGTGGGGAAAGAAGTCATTTAAAACTGAAATCTTGGGACTTCCCTGGTGGTCCAGTATTTAGAACATGACGCTTTCACTGCTGGGGCCCTGGGGTCCAATCCCAGGTCAGGGAACTAAGATCCTGCAAGACATGAGGCAGGGCCCCGAAAAAAACAAAAAAAGGAAAGAAAGAAGTCTTAACCAGGAGACGCACAAGATCGAATAAACATAACAGATAACACCTTATGAAAAGTAGGTGAAGATTATGGAATATTCTAACATTTAAAACAAAAAGAAAGTTTTAAAGATTCAAAAGGATGTGACAAATATTGTACATCGGCAAAAATGAAATGAAATAAAATATACAAATGATGGGAACCCAAAATTCCAGATGCCCAAGTCCTGTCTCTGAAGAGTCTCATTCAATGGGTTCAGGATTTCCTCTATATTTAAAAACCTGCAGGTGATTCTGGTATGATTCACAGACACAATGTAAAGCTTCTCTTTTACAGGAAAGAATGCCAGATTATTTTGTTATCTTATAGTTATACTAACAGGTTGTACTATTGACGGATAAGTCTGCTGTCAAAATGCACCCCCACTAGGGGTAAAAAAGGAACTAGTAGTCTCTACTGCTACTTGGTGGCAACATGCATGTATTGCAAGGGCAATTATTGTAACAGTCCAAATTAGTGGAACATTTTAGAATTGGAAGACTACATACAGATCATCTAGTCAAGCTTCCAACTATTAAAGTTGTGAAAACTAAGGCCCATATAAATGACATGATTTATCTCCAAAGAGCATTAGTGAAAGTATGAAATAAAAAATATCTCTGAACTTTTAATTTAGTGCCGTTTTTATTAATCTCAAGTATTAGCTTAAACTTGAGTGTGACAGATTTGGGATTGAATTCTTGCTCACGTTTACTGGTTGCGTGCCTTTTAGTAAGTTACTAAAACACTTTTCTTAAAAATAGACGTATTTATTTATTTATCTTTGGCTGCCTAGGCTCTTCGTTGCTGTGCGCGGGCTTTCTCTAGTTGCGGTGAGCGGGGGCTACTCTTTGTTGCAGTACGCGGGCTTCTCATTGTGGTGGCTTCTCGTTGTTGCTGAGCACGGGGTCTAGGTGCGTGGGCTTCAGTAGCTGTGGTTCACGGGCTCTAGCACGCAGGCTCAGTAGTTGTGGCACATGGTCTTAGTTGCTCCGTGGCATGTGGGATCTTCCCGGACCAGGGCTCAAACGTGTGTCCCGTGCACTGGCAGGTGGATCCTTAACCACCGCGCCAACAGGGAAGCCCTACTAATACACTTTTAACTTTGCTTTTCACGTATGTAAAACGGTGAGCCTTGACTGATATAGAATATGAGATAACCCAGCACTGTTCTTAACACATATATGTAGTTAAAATTTTTTGGCTCTCATCCCACTTAAACAGCCTCTATCCCCTTAATAATGAATGTGTCTTTCAGCTAGCAGAGCGCCCCAGAGCTGACCACATTCTGGCAAGAGATATAGGATTCTTTTTCTTACTGGGGGTTCTTTATACCTGATATTTGAAGCGCACTTAAACTTGAACAACTCTTGTTTATACTGTATTAATGGATTTGATGGATGAATTTTAGAAAGTAATATGCAGGAATTGAGCTGCCTTACTCTCAAGAAATATAATTCGATAGTGGTGGCTAGAACGATAAACAGTGTTTGGACAGGGAGTCCATATTGGATGTGAACTTCCTGTACTCCCATTCGTCTATTAAGAATAAATGGAATCCTTTCAAAATGTGTTCTAAAGGGCAGTTATTTCTTTCTGCCTCATTTAAGTTACCTGCAAGAAAAAGACAATCTCCTGCATCCTTGTTTAATAGGCTTTTAACATAAAGCAGATAATTTTTTGCAACATTTCCCAAACTTTTCGTTATCCAATTGGCTGAGGCTTCTCAACGATTATCATTTCACAACAATATCTCCATCTTCAGCTTCTTTCAATGAATTGGCCTAATAGATGTGCCATTAAAACAGAGCTTCACTCTCAACGTAGTTTTAATTTTGTATTCAAAGGGTATGAAGGATTCAGCCATAACAGTGAGTGGATTTCTGATACATGCTACATGATGGATGCAACTAATTGAAAGGAGTCAGGCATGAAAGGCTACATATTGTATGGTTCCATTTATATGAAATGTCCAGCAGTGGCAAATCCATACACACAGAAAAGATTCTACATTAGTGGTTGCCAGGGGTTTGGAAGAGAGGGAAATAGGGAATGACTCCTTAAAATGGGTGTAGGTTTCCTCTTGGTTGATGAAAATGTTTTGCAGCTAGGCAGTGGTGATAGTTGCACAACATTGTGACAGTAGTAAATTCCACTGAATGGTACGGTGAATTGTAAAATGATCCAAATGGTGGATTTTGTGTTATGTTCCTTTTACTACAATAAAAAGGAGAAAGAATTCGGGAAAGACTTAGAGTTTGGGCAACTAAGGTGAACTGGTCAAGAAAAAGACAGCTCTATTGTTCAGTTTTCTCTCAGCTCTCCCAGTGCATTAATCCTCAGCCAAAAGTAGCCTGAACTTGTAGATGATAGTCATTCAACACAGTCCAGGGAAAAGTAAATAAAATAAAACCCAACTCTTCTTCTTTAGCACATGTAGGAAAGGTTAGCTTGCTGCTCAGCCACGTGGACATTCATGAAGACGTTTCACTTTAGGTGTCCTCTACTTCAGTACTTTACTCACTTGAGCTCATTCACACATGTAGGCAACAGCATTCCTTAATTCGATGGAATCTGCAGCACTGGTTGTGATCGGTCTCATGGAAAGAAAAGGAAAGGTGGCGCGGAAGCCAAGGGAAGAGATTTTCAAGACAGAGACGTTGTTTAAGATCTGACTCGGCTTGGCGGTCACAAAGATAAGGATTGAGAAGTAGTGCCCTGGACTTGTCAACGGAGAAATCATTGGGGGCTTCAAGGAGATCAGTTTCGCGAGAGTAGTGGGGCAGAAACCAGACCGCAGTGTGGATGGGAGGGGAGAAATGGGGGGCAAGTCAAGAAATTGATGGCAAAGGGAAAGAAGGGAGGGGTGGATAGGAGGACAGGAGAATGGAATGGAGGAGAGCATTTCCTTGTGGCTCTTTAATATGGCTGGGAGGGGCCAACAGAGAAGGAGAGCGTGAAGATGTAGGAAGAGGGGGTGGCATCCCGAGCCCAAGGAGGACTGGCCCCTGTCTTCAGCTCCCACCAGCTGGATGTTCCCTCCCTCTAGCTTTCCACGTAGGCTGTGGAAGTTGCCCCTTGCCTCCTTGGATCAGCCACCCTTGATTCGTTCGTCCTTTTCTTATTTCTCAGCACATCTGGGTCATACGTTATGTGAAGACAAACAAATCACCACTGATGCTTAATTTTCTTGAAAAATCCCCAGGCAGGTACCATTTTGGAGACCTACATATTGTGCCTCAGCAAGCCAAAGTAGCCCATATTTCCTCTCTCATTGGGAGAGATTGCTGTTTCTTGGAGAACCTGATGAAGAGGGTGACTCGCACTTAGGAATAACGTTGCTTGAAAAGTGCAAAAGGTGAGGTAGTTTGGCTCTGAGGGGCCTCTGAGGCCTGAGACTTCCTGAGAGATGGCAGACTCACAGCTCCCATTTCCCTCTGCCCCTGGGCTATGAGCTCATCAAATGAGATGGTAAATAAAGTCACTGACATGGTTTAAAGGATAATTTAGTTCTCTCTTGTTCACTCAGAGCAAATTGAATGGGATTTGCATACAACATATGGATGAAATATCCATACGATGGGGCTTGACCATATCCTCATGGTTCCCCTTCCCTTTTCTACATCTGGCCCCTTTAGCTCTGCAGACTTAACCCCACACCATCAGTCCACCCAGTCGGTCCGCTGAACGTCTCTTGCTCCTTCGCATCTGGTCGTTGTCGTCACCTTGTTCTCCACTACCGCCTCCTGCGGTAGCTGTTAGGTCCAGGGAGGTTGGTTCACTGTGAGCAAGTAACTGTCAACTCCATGGACAGGTGGAAGTGACTTGGCAGCCGGGATTTGCCCATCCTGAGTTCATTATACCCATGAGGGTCAAGGAGGATGGGGATGCAGCTGGTCTGCAGAGCCCCGGCAGTTCTGAGACACATGCTCCTGGATCCACACGTTGCTCCATACCCAGCCTTGCCTTGCTTTGTTCTCTGTCTTGACTCCATCCAGGTTTCTGCTCTCCTTGTCCCTTTGGGGAGGGAGGCCAGTACCAGCCCAGGTGTAGTCCCCCAAAGCTTCCTACTTCCAAGCGTCACGTAGGCTTGTACATCCCCTTGCTTGGGTTGCCCTGGCATTCGTGCCAACAAGTTGAGTGGTTTATGCCCTAGGCTCTCTCTTCTGGCAAGAATGTGCCTGAAAATCTCCATCTCTGGTTTGGTGGCCCCCAAAAATTCCCAGTCAGTTTTGGTGAGGGGACACTTGGTGACAGTGTTGTCTTTCGAAATGAGTAGTTCCGTTACCGACAATCCTTTGCTCCCCATACATTATTTATAAGGTTTCCCTGTTTGTATGTGCAAACTATTTGTGTGTATATTTGGAGAAATACATTGTACAGCCCTCTTTTTTATTTCTTCCACACACCCTAGAGATGTCATAGAGGCAGTAAATATGTCCAACTTTTTGAGAAATTGGAACAATCAAGACTTACCTGTATGGAATGCTGTTAATGATGTCAATTCCCGCGACAGTACCTTTCATCTGACACACTTAGGGACTGTTAACAGATTAAAAGCAGTAAGAGACACGGATAGAGAGAATTTTCATTATCTTGTGCTCTGAAATCTTGGATTTTCATTGGTTTCAATGGGCCTGAAATTGTATTTTCTTTAGTAGGCACATAGAAGCCTCTAGCGGTATTCTTAATAAAGCAAGGTGAGTTATAAGCAATCATCTGATGGAGGGTAAATGTACCACAGTCCAGTTTAAGAAAAATACAATATAAAAGTCTTACCATGGTAGAAAATCTTTATATGATCTTTTGAAAAAACAAAGCTTCAAGAAACATAAAGACATGACACCATATTCAGTTTAAAGTCAGTGACTTGTAAGCAAGGCAAAGCAAAGACAGTCTGATTAAGACCGTTGCATTGTTCTGGCATTTTTTAGGTCTCACCCATTTCTGTGGCCTTTTTAGAACCTAAGCTTCTAGGGCACAGAGAACTTCATCTTGACGTAGGGCTGAGCAAATGCACGGAGCATTTCTCAATAAGTAGGCATTAAATTCTTAGTCCAGAAGGAGCCTTGAGATGCCCTCTCTTTACTCCTTGGTAGAACTGTTTTAACCATCCCCTGAAAACAGATTTTTTTCTTTAAATCTCAAAATTCAGAGATTCCACAATCAGAAGTTACTTCTCATTATTGCCTTGTGGTCTGCTGTGGGCATCTGTCGAATGGTGTGAACTCTGCGTGGGGAGCCTGGCCTACCCTCCAGGCCCACGGTTTGGGCTGTGGTGGTGCCATGCTGTGCTCAGGGGCCTTCTTTTTTGGAAGTCTGGGCTCCAGTGAGCCTTGGTCGTGTTCTTTTATGGAACCTTGGGTGCTAGACCACTCTGACCCTCAGTCTCATTTGCAGGTTCTGGGGAGGATTAAATGAGCTCATGGGATATCCAGGTGACTGAGGCAGAGTCGGCTCGGGATGAATCTTTGCTTCGTTTTCATTAGCTGCGGAGAAGACGATGACAGCTTGGTGCCTCTCCAACTTTAATATGGGTATGCCTCTCTTGGGGATCTTGTTAAATGCAGGCTGGTATTCAGTAGTTCTGGGTGGGGCCTGGATTCTGTGCTTCTAACAAGCTCCTAGGTGAGGGTGACGCTGAGGGCAAGGGTTTGGCACCTGTGTTTCTCCCTTTCTGGAAGAGCAGGATGTCTGCCCCACCCCCACCCCGAGAGGAGAAAACATCCGCAATGTGACTACTAGGAACCAGCTTCCCTCACATGCAAGGGTCCTGTACCACTGCTCCCAACCATTCCGTCTGAGGCGCAGCAAGCCAAAACACTGAAATGCTGAGGTTTGCAGCAAAGAGGAGGTTTATTCACAGGGCAGCCAAGCGAGGACGTGACGTGACAATAGGTCTCAAATCCGCCTCCCCAAAGGCAAGGGGCTTTGGGTATCTGTGGGATAAAGAATAAAGAAGCAGGGCAGTATGAGGCATGGGGAGCATGAGGAAAGGTGATTGGAAAAACGTGTGCTCATCATTGTTCTGAGCTGGCCTAACTAGGCTACAGGCCTCAGCACATTCTCAGGCTGGAGTTTTCGGCCCTCTGATGGCAGGAGGTCAAAAGGCACTTGCCCGGGTGGAAGATCGGTGGTCCTCTCCACTCTAAACCAGCTCAGCCTAACCAGGCACAGCTGATTCCAAGTTCCTGGAGGATCACGGGGCAAACATCTTATTGCTTATGCTACATGCTACTTGGAGGACGTGCAGGTGTTCAAGCTACCTTGATGAGTGAAGACCGGGATTTGACTAATCATGACACCTTGTTTCACCTCCAGGCGAGCAGAAGAGAGCTGTAGGCTGAGTCTGGCTCCTGGCACCTGGAATTGGAGGCAGGTGGTTTAAAAACGGGCTTTCCCACCCTCTGTGTGATATAAGGTAGATAGACTATTGAACCTTCCTGTGCCTGTTTCTCCACAAGCAGCATGGGGACACTCAGAGTCCCTCTCTTGGGGGCTGTTATGGGGGTTCAGTGAGATATAGATGCATGCACGGGCACACGGGAGACACCCAGTGTGTGTTCCCTTCGTGCTTATTTTTATTAGGACACCAGTATTGTTAGAACATTTCTGGTTTGGACAACAAATTAGATAGGTGGTCATTGCTATAGTTTATGCGAGAGCAATTCACATTGCCATTTGCAAAAAAGTAGTTGGTTGTCCAGTGGGGATTATAAACATCCGTTTAACATGAGCTACTGAACAGATAGTTCACACAGTAAGTACTTTATTTAAAATCAATTCTCTTTGTTTTCTTAAGCAATTGTTAACCCCCAATTTCGTGAGTACTACCAAGTAAGTCACTTGAAAATCATCTAGAGCAATCTATTTCACTTAGCAAGCCTAAAGCTATAGTTCAACCATTTTATTGACTGTTCTATGACAAAAATTACTCTAAACAGCTATTCCCTGGATAAGTAATCAGCTAAAGCTAGTTTGACTGACTAAATCGATTTACTGAGTTAATAAGCCAGTTGTTTTAGAATAGGACGAATTCATATTTCTCATCCATTCTGCATTAAACTGTTTCCCATTCGTACATACCCACATTCCTACTTCTGTGCTGTAGGGCTTGGCTGAACTACACCTGCCTTCAGTGAAACTTTTCTCTCCTGCACAATTGGAGATAATTTTAGTCTCGTGACTCCCACGGGGTTACCTCTGTTGTGACACTTGACTCTTTGGTGGCATATTTTATTTGAAAAAGCCTTCCGTTACTCCGGGCACGTCAAACAGTAAATGCTTTCTCTTCGTAAACCTGCATAACAATTTTCTGAACTCTTCTGCTCTGGGCAAGATTCATCAGTACACCAGGCAAACATAGTGAAAGAGGAGACAGTACTTGTGTTGCATTCAATTGGGTCTTGATACCTAAGTGTGACTCTTAACCAAGGATTATGCAGTAGTTAAGGACACAGATTCAAGTTGTTTAGGGTGTGTCCTAAAGTGTCAGTGGCAGAATTTAAGTCTCTACTCTGGAAATTGTAGACCTGAGACAAACTACTTCCCTAAACGTCATTTGCTACGTCTGAGAAAGATAATAGTATCTACCTTGTCGTAGACTGAATAATACCATTGCCCCCAAATGTCCACATTCTACTCTCCAGAACCTGTGAATGTGACCTTAAATGGCAGAAGGCACTTTGCCAGTGGGATGAAAGTAATGGTTCTCAGATGGGAAGATTCTCCTGGACTACCTGGATGGGCCCAAATATAACCACTGGTGTTCTCGTAAGAGAGAGGCAGAGGGAATTTGTACTCCAAAGAGAATGTGATGACGAAGTTGGGGTTGCATTGATGTGGCCAGAAGTGAAGGAATGCTGGCGAGGAAACAAACAGATTCTCGCTTAGAGCCTCTAGAAGGAGGATGGATGGCCCTGTCGACTTCTGGTTTCAGCCCAGGGAAACTGGTTTTGGACCTCTGTCTTGCAGAACCATAAGAAAATAAGTGTGTTGTGTTAGAAGCAAGCACATTTGTAGTCATTTGTTACAGCAGCCATAGGGAACTAATGCCTACCTCATAGGAAGTAGTTCTCCAATTAAAATGTGTGACTGGAAACACACTTAGTGGCATGTGTGACACACACTAGTTATGCTACCGTAGGTCGTTCTTGGAAACTGAAGCCTTGGTTTTGAGAGATCATCAAAACCAGTACAATGGTTGCCATGTTTCTCCTTGTTCAGCCTGGTGACCAACCCGGTAGAGAGAGCTCCATCCTTTCCCACAGGACCCCAACTGTGGGTACGTAGAGGGAAGCGGTTATGTCTCCCTTAAGGCACCTTTTTCTTTTCCTTTCTACTTTTGTCTTCATTAATCTTCATCCAACTGACCTTTCTAAATTTTACAGAAAACAAAACCATTTCTCCATGGATTCAGATACTACCCCAAGTTAATATTCCAACCAAGTTCTTGTTCTTCCGGGTCTCATCACCAGAAATTGCTGAGCCTAACTCTACTCTAGTTTCTAGGATCACTCATTTTCTCATTTCTCCCTTCTCCTTTTAGTTCAGAGTCTTGTCAATTTAGTTCCTTCCCTAACCACAACTTATAGTACGGTGGCACAGCAAAGTGATGAAAGTCTAGACGGTCTGGTTTTAATCCCGGGTTTTGCCACCTACTTACTGTGTGGCATTAGGCAAGCTCTTCAACGTCTCTGGGCCTCAGTTGCCCCCAGAAGAGTGAACATTATGAATATTCCCTACCTCTAGGGTTGCCATTATGAGGAATAAGTGAGTTAATATTTGGTAAGCCCTTAGAATAGTACTTGTTATAGTCTAAGCACTACAGTTGTGCTTGTTAATAATAATAAATGAAATTCCAAGCGTATAACTTACTCAACATTCTGTCATAACTTTGAAGTGTTGGTCTATCTGTTGGCTCACGTTGCAGGTAAATGAGTCGAGGCATGGGCTGAGGCATTGCTATCACTGGGTGGTGTGTTCCCAGAACTTGGAACAGCGGTGTGAAATGGGTAGTGGTTCTATTGGAGACAGGGCAGACTGGAAAATGACAGCCTGGGAAGGAGGTGTGGTGTCCATAGCTTTGGTGTTAGAGGTGCTGCCTGCTGAAGCACCAGTGCCGGCCTAAGCCGTAAATGGGGTGCTGGGGTAAAGAGGAGCAGGATGGAAGATGACAGCGTGGGAAGGAGGTGTGGTGTCCATAGGTTCGGGGTCTGACGGGCTTCCTGCTGAAGCACCGATGCCCGGCAGGGCCGTAAATGGGGTGCTGGGAAAAACAGGAGCAGAATGGAAGATGACAGCGTGTGAAGGTGGTGTGGTGTCCATAGGTTCGGGGTCTGACGTGCTTCCTGCTGAAGCACCGATGCCCGCCAGGGCCGTAAATGGGGTGGTCGGGAAAACAGGAGCAGAACGGAAGATGACAGCGTGTGAAGGTGGTGTGGTGTCCATAGGTTCGGGGTCTGACGTGCTTCCTGCTGAAGCACCGATGCCCGCCAGGGCCGTAAATGGGGTGGTCGGGAAAACAGGAGCAGAATGGAAGATGACAGCGTGTGAAGGTGGTGTGGTGTCCATAGGTTCGGGGTCTGACGTGCTTCCTGCTGAAGCACCGATGCCCGCCAGGGCCGTAAATGGGGTGCTGGGGAAAACAGGAGCAGAATGGGAGAGGACAGCGTGTGAAGGTGGTGTGGTGTCCATAGGTTCGGGGTCTGACGTGCTTCCTGCTGAAGCACCGATGCCCACCAGGGCCGTAAATGGGGTGCTGGGGAAAACAGGAGCAGAATGGGAGAGGACAGCGTGTGAAGGAGGTGTGGTGTCCATAGCTTCCATATTAGAGGTACTGCCTGCCTGATCTGAGAGCAGAGAATGAAAGTGGGAGAGCCTCTTCCTAGATTCTAACTCGTCTGAATTTATAGCACTGGCTCTGCCTGGCTTTATGACATATCCATTGTACGTGTCACAGAGAAAGTGCAGGCGGGGCAGGGGGTGATGCAGGGGTCACATGCAAGCCCAGCTGCTGGCTTAACCCCGGCCCAAAGGCAAAGGGCAGGGCCCCTTCTGGACTTTCTAGTGGCTGGGACTTCTGGCTGTGGGTGGCAGGTGTTTGGCACCAGATGGGCCACCATGCGGAGACTGTTGGGGACTGTGGAAGCCTCCTCCAGAGCTCACCCTGCCTGGCGACTGGCTCTGCAGGCCCCTCAGCCCTGCGTATGTATCGGCCAGGCCTTCCCCACCACGGGGCCCAGAGGCCAGAGCCTGCTCAGACCTGAGGGCAGGAGGCAGCCAGAGCTTACCAGGGTGTGGGCCACCTCGTCCGCAGACCTCCCCAGCTCTTCTGCGAGACCTGGAGACAGGATCGCCTTCTCCAGGGCTGCTCAGCTGCCAGCATCACCATGAGCCAGGTGGCCAAGGTTTCTGAGCAGGAGATGCAGAGCCCTGATCCGACTGGATGCTGCAGCCCACGATGTCCCTTCCTGGCAGATAGGTTCTTTCTTCACTTCTGTTTTGAAATTTGGTAAAAGAACATTTAAACCTTGGCCTGTCCTTCAGGGTATATAGATGGTAGTGGCTTAGCCGGGATTCAATCCAAGCCTGTGTGATTCCAGAGCTTGTGCTCTGGACTGTGGTGCCTCCTTATCGTATATGCTTCATGTGTTACTTGTTTTTCTTTTTTTCTTGTAGTCCTTATGGTACTTAGCCCTAAGTGCCATACCTGTAACGAACAGCTACACTGCCCTGTAGGAGGTCTTCTTTTGTTCAACGCATGAATTGGTCATCCACCACACTGTGTTCTAATCTCAGAAGATACAGGTCAGGGAGCACCAGTTGTCAGCATGGCACCATTCCATATTTCTAACTGAGGCTTGAAGCCCGTATTTTCCCTTTGTCTAGTTTGAAGGATCCAGATATGTAAAGATGATATTCTAGATAAATCATGGTCTATCCTGAAAGAAATTCACCAGTGAATTGTTCCATATGGATTAGAAGCCAGCTTCTCTGGCCTTCCTGGATTATATCCAGTAAGGCGTCTCATTCATGTCTAGAAAGCAAATATATCATTTATTGCAACTTCAGCGTGGAGCGATGTATTGGTATAAAGTACGATCAACACAATTTGGTCATTGTGAGTATGACAGCTGGGTCCACTCTTTACTACCCATATGTAACTCTAGGGATTCTTATGCCCAAGAGAGGAGACGTACTCTTGGCTGTCTAGGACAAGGGAAGCATGTGTTGTTATTCAGGAGCTGGAAGCTTCAGCATGACAGGTAGGAATTGAACAATCCTGGTCTACACATCACTTGACCTTGCTTAAAACTTGTTTCTTTGGCTTGCTTCATTGGAGTGTTTTCTCCCTCCTGGGGCTGACATTGTCTGTTATGTATCACGCATGTGACATGTAGAAGTTTCAGAACCCAAAATCATATAGATCAGTAAAAATGTATATATATATATAAACCTATTGAAACTCATACTGGGCATAATTCATATATTCCAAAATCAGTTTGACCCTCTGCTCTTGAGATTCTTTTTATGGTATGTCCCAGCAAATCTGGGCTTCCATCCCCAATAAATTTTGGGGTTGGAGGACACAAAAGCTTTTGCTCAGACCTAAATTCTGTCTGAAAACAAGGGAAATATTATAAGCCCTTTGTAACCTCTCCAAGAGCAGAAATGATTTACAGCTGTGGCATTGAACCATAATTCCTCGATCTCATTTGAGAAGAGTCCAGTTAGAAACAGTGTCTTGATTTTTGTTTCTTTTGTTTCTTCCCTGTTTTCTTGTCTTGCTTACCAACAATCCATTGTAATTCATGAGTTAGTATGGCAGCAGGCTGAGTGTTCCCTGGAGCTCATTAAATGAAGTGTTTTTCCTAAAATGACGTTTGTCTCCTTGTTTTCAGCCCCTCTTCTTTCCTCTGCCCTTTACTATAACCAGAGCTCAGCAAAAGCTGAGTGACTTTGTGCAGACCTTACTTAGGTTCAGCCTTTTTTTCTTCATTATTTCATTCATGGCTCCTCCATTTCATTGCTTGCCTTCTCGACATGTGTTGAAATCTTTCTGTGGTTGACGACTTCCAGAATATCTTGGCTTTTATTGGTTGATTAATTTTGGTATTTCTACAGTTTTATTTAGATATGGTTTCAGGAGGAACAGAAAGTAAATATATTTCCTAGTCTGCCATCTTGAGCTGAAAATCCCTGTGGATTTTAGCATCCAATGTTCCCATGGGAAAACACCCAACCATGGCCTTAATAGATGTAACACTCAAGATTTCAGCTTTTGTTGAGCAATCACTAAGGATTTCATATGTGGTCATTTCTAATGGGGAAATAATAACTATCTCATGACGTTGATTTGAGGATTAAATTAGATAATGAACATGAAAATGCTTTCTAAGATTTAAAAATCAGTCAAAATGTTTTTTGTTATTATTTGATTTGTTGCTATTTCAACTTCACTTGACAGTTGTTTATGACCTTGCGTATGTGAGAAAATGTCCTCTGGGTTATTTTTCTGAAAGCCAGAATGTATTTTTCAATAGCTCAATGGAACTGGCATCATTTGTGAAGGTTAAGGGTGAAGGGGTAAATGTTTCTTGACACCTATCACTTTACAGTGTTTTCAGGAACTAACTGACTCATGTATTCCTCTTCCAAATTTGGTTGAGGACCTCCTACCAGCCACATGCTTTACGTCAGGTGTTGGAAAGCATTTTCTGGATTTGAAATATCTTAGGCTTTGTGGGCCATATACAGTTTCTGTAGCTTCTCCTCCTCTTTCCTCTTCAACAAGCTTTCTAAACGTGAGAACCATTATTAGCTCACAGTCCCACAGATCCAGGCTGAGAGCCTGATTTGATTCGTGGGCATTATTTGCCAATTGCTGCTCTGCGTGTTCACTGAGGAGGGGGACCATGTTTGAGTAATCATTTCTTTGAATCAACTGTTGGTCTTCTGGGGCTTGTCCTTGCTCTCCTACAGTCTCTAATCAGCATGGCATCCAGAGAGATCTTGTTAAAACATAAGTCAGATCATGTCACTCAAATTTCTTCAGTGGCTTCTTCACAGAAAATGCAAAGTCCTCAGAGTGCCTCCACAGACCTAGAAATCTGGGCCTCTGTTTCCTCTCTGACTGTTTCGTTCTCCTCTCCAATTTGCTCGCTCTGTTTTCCACATGCTGACATCCTTTCTGCTCCTTGGATACTCCAAACCTACTCTTGCCTCATTGACTTTCTGCCGCACGCCAGCCGAAGAAAGAGGATTTCACCGCCCAGGGTCAGAAGGGAAGGGGTGAGGACCTGAAGTAGCACTGACGAATGGGGTCAGAAGCCCATGGGGTCAGAAGGCTGCAATGAGAAGCCTACTCACCGCAACAAAGAATAGACCCCCGCTCGCCGAAACTAGAGAAAGCTCGCATGCAGCAATGAAGACCCAATACAGCCAAAAATAAATAAATAAAACATAAAGTATAGAATCTTAAAAAAGCAACAAAAAATCTATAAAGAATATTACGAGAATAGAATCACAGGCCAGTTTCTCCTTTGAATATGCATGCAAAATGTGTAAAGAGAAGCACAAACTGTATCCATGGTATGTAAAACAATCATATATCAGAATCAAAGTAGCTTTATTCTGGCAATGCAAGGTTGCTTTAATGTCCAAACATGAAACTGATCCCAGGAATGAATTAGAGTGGGGAAAGAAGTCATTTAAAACTGAAATCTTGGGACTTCCCTGGTGGTCCAGTATTTAGAACATGACGCTTTCACTGCTGGGGCCCTGGGGTCCAATCCCAGGTCAGGGAACTAAGATCCTGCAAGACATGAGGCAGGGCCCCGAAAAAAACAAAAAAAGGAAAGAAAGAAGTCTTAACCAGGAGACGCACAAGATCGAATAAACATAACAGATAACACCTTATGAAAAGTAGGTGAAGATTATGGAATATTCTAATATTTAAAACAAAAAGAAAGTTTTAAAGATTCAAAAGGATGTGACAAATATTGTACATCGGCAAAAATGAAATGAAATAAAATATAAAAATGATGGGAACCCAAAATTCCAGATGCCCAAGTCCTGTCTCTGAAGAGTCTCATTCAATGGGTTCAGGATTTCCTCTATATTTAAAAACCTGCAGGTGATTCTGGTATGATTCACAGACACAATGTAAAGCTTCTCTTTTACAGGAAAGAATGCCAGATTATTTTGTTATCTTATAGTTATACTAACAGGTTGTACTATTGACGGATAAGTCTGCTGTCAAAATGCACCCCCACTAGGGGTAAAAAAGGAACTAGTAGTCTCTACTGCTACTTGGTGGCAACATGCATGTATTGCAAGGGCAATTATTGTAACAGTCCAAATTAGTGGAACATTTTAGAATTGGAAGACTACATACAGATCATCTAGTCAAGCTTCCAACTATTAAAGTTGTGAAAACTAAGGCCCATATAAATGACATGATTTATCTCCAAAGAGCATTAGTGAAAGTATGAAATAAAAAATATCTCTGAACTTTTAATTTAGTGCCGTTTTTATTAATCTCAAGTATTAGCTTAAACTTGAGTGTGACAGATTTGGGATTGAATTCTTGCTCACGTTTACTGGTTGCGTGCCTTTTAGTAAGTTACTAAAACACTTTTCTTAAAAATAGACGTATTTATTTATTTATCTTTGGCTGCCTAGGCTCTTCGTTGCTGTGCGCGGGCTTTCTCTAGTTGCGGTGAGCGGGGGCTACTCTTTGTTGCAGTACGCGGGCTTCTCATTGTGGTGGCTTCTCGTTGTTGCTGAGCACGGGGTCTAGGTGCGTGGGCTTCAGTAGCTGTGGTTCACGGGCTCTAGCACGCAGGCTCAGTAGTTGTGGCACATGGTCTTAGTTGCTCCGTGGCATGTGGGATCTTCCCGGACCAGGGCTCAAACGTGTGTCCCGTGCACTGGCAGGTGGATCCTTAACCACCGCGCCAACAGGGAAGCCCTACTAATACACTTTTAACTTTGCTTTTCACGTATGTAAAACGGTGAGCCTTGACTGATATAGAATATGAGATAACCCAGCACTGTTCTTAACACATATATGTAGTTAAAATTTTTTGGCTCTCATCCCACTTAAACAGCCTCTATCCCCTTAATAATGAATGTGTCTTTCAGCTAGCAGAGCGCCCCAGAGCTGACCACATTCTGGCAAGAGATATAGGATTCTTTTTCTTACTGGGGGTTCTTTATACCTGATATTTGAAGCGCACTTAAACTTGAACAACTCTTGTTTATACTGTATTAATGGATTTGATGGATGAATTTTAGAAAGTAATATGCAGGAATTGAGCTGCCTTACTCTCAAGAAATATAATTCGATAGTGGTGGCTAGAACGATAAACAGTGTTTGGACAGGGAGTCCATATTGGATGTGAACTTCCTGTACTCCCATTCGTCTATTAAGAATAAATGGAATCCTTTCAAAATGTGTTCTAAAGGGCAGTTATTTCTTTCTGCCTCATTTAAGTTACCTGCAAGAAAAAGACAATCTCCTGCATCCTTGTTTAATAGGCTTTTAACATAAAGCAGATAATTTTTTGCAACATTTCCCAAACTTTTCGTTATCCAATTGGCTGAGGCTTCTCAACGATTATCATTTCACAACAATATCTCCATCTTCAGCTTCTTTCAATGAATTGGCCTAATAGATGTGCCATTAAAACAGAGCTTCACTCTCAACGTAGTTTTAATTTTGTATTCAAAGGGTATGAAGGATTCAGCCATAACAGTGAGTGGATTTCTGATACATGCTACATGATGGATGCAACTAATTGAAAGGAGTCAGGCATGAAAGGCTACATATTGTATGGTTCCATTTATATGAAATGTCCAGCAGTGGCAAATCCATACACACAGAAAAGATTCTACATTAGTGGTTGCCAGGGGTTTGGAAGAGAGGGAAATAGGGAATGACTCCTTAAAATGGGTGTAGGTTTCCTCTTGGTTGATGAAAATGTTTTGCAGCTAGGCAGTGGTGATAGTTGCACAACATTGTGACAGTAGTAAATTCCACTGAATGGTACGGTGAATTGTAAAATGATCCAAATGGTGGATTTTGTGTTATGTTCCTTTTACTACAATAAAAAGGAGAAAGAATTCGGGAAAGACTTAGAGTTTGGGCAACTAAGGTGAACTGGTCAAGAAAAAGACAGCTCTATTGTTCAGTTTTCTCTCAGCTCTCCCAGTGCATTAATCCTCAGCCAAAAGTAGCCTGAACTTGTAGATGATAGTCATTCAACACAGTCCAGGGAAAAGTAAATAAAATAAAACCCAACTCTTCTTCTTTAGCACATGTAGGAAAGGTTAGCTTGCTGCTCAGCCACGTGGACATTCATGAAGACGTTTCACTTTAGGTGTCCTCTACTTCAGTACTTTACTCACTTGAGCTCATTCACACATGTAGGCAACAGCATTCCTTAATTCGATGGAATCTGCAGCACTGGTTGTGATCGGTCTCATGGAAAGAAAAGGAAAGGTGGCGCGGAAGCCAAGGGAAGAGATTCTCAAGACAGAGACGTTGTTTAAGATCTGACTCGGCTTGGCGGTCACAAAGATAAGGATTGAGAAGTAGTGCCCTGGACTTGTCAACGGAGAAATCATTGGGGGCTTCAAGGAGATCAGTTTCACGAGAGTAGTGGGGCAGAAACCAGACCGCAGTGTGGATGGGAGGGGAGAAATGGGGGGCAAGTCAAGAAATTGATGGCAAAGGGAAAGAAGGGAGGGGTGGATAGGAGGACAGGAGAATGGAATGGAGGAGAGCATTTCCTTGTGGCTCTTTAATATGGCTGGGAGGGGCCAACAGAGAAGGAGAGCGTGAAGATGTAGGAAGAGGGGGTGGCATCCCGAGCCCAAGGAGGACTGGCCCCTGTCTTCAGCTCCCACCAGCTGGATGTTCCCTCCCTCTAGCTTTCCACGTAGGCTGTGGAAGTTGCCCCTTGCCTCCTTGGATCAGCCACCCTTGATTCGTTCGTCCTTTTCTTATTTCTCAGCACATCTGGGTCATACGTTATGTGAAGACAAACAAATCACCACGGATGCTTAATTTTCTTGAAAAATCCCCAGGCAGGTACCATTTTGGAGACCTACATATTGTGCCTCAGCAAGCCAAAGTAGCCCATATTTCCTCTCTCATTGGGAGAGATTGCTGTTTCTTGGAGAACCTGATGAAGAGGGTGACTCGCACTTAGGAATAACGTTGCTTGAAAAGTGCAAAAGGTGAGATAGTTTGGCTCTGAGGGGCCTCTGAGGCCTGAGACTTCCTGAGAGATGGCAGACTCACAGCTCCCATTTCCCTCTGCCCCTGGGCTATGAGCTCATCAAATGAGATGGTAAATAAAGTCACTGACATGGTTTAAAGGATAATTTAGTTCTCTCTTGTTCACTCAGAGCAAATTGAATGGAATTTGCATACAACATATGGATGAAATATCCATACGATGGGGCTTGACCATATCCTCATGGTTCCCCTTCCCTTTTCTACATCTGGCCCCTTTAGCTCTGCAGACTTAACCCCACACCATCAGTCCACCCAGTCGGTCCGCTGAACGTCTCTTGCTCCTTCGCATCTGGTCGTTGTCGTCACCTTGTTCTCCACTACCGCCTCCTGCGGTAGCTGTTAGGTCCATAGAGGTTGGTTCACTGTGAGCAAGTAACTGTCAACTCCATGGACAGGTGGGAGTGACTTGGCAGCCGGGATGCGCCCATCCTGAGTTCATTATACCCATGAGGGTCAAGGAGAATGGGGATGCAGCTGGTCTGCAGAGCCCCGGCAGTTCTGAGACACATGCTCCTGGATCCACACGTTGCTCCATACCCAGCCTTGCCTTGCTTTGTTCTCTCTCTTGACTCCATCCAGGTTTCTGCTCTCCTTGTCCCTTTGGGGAGGGAGGCCAGTACCAGCCCAGGTGTAGTCCCCCAAAGCTTCCTACTTCCAAGCGTCACGTAGGCTTGTACATCCCCTTGCTTGGGTTGCCCTGGCATTCGTGCCAACAAGTTGAGTGGTTTATGCCCTAGGCTCTCTCTTCTGGCAAGAATGTGCCTGAAAATCTCCATCTCTGGTTTGGTGGCCCCCAAAAATTCCCAGTCAGTTTTGGTGAGGGGACACTTGGTGACAGTGTTGTCTTTCGAAATGAGTAGTTCCGTTACCGACAATCCTTTGCTCCCCATACATTATTTATAAGGTTTCCCTGTTTGTATGTGCAAACTATTTGTGTGTATATTTGGAGAAATACATTGTACAGCCCTCTTTTTTATTTCTTCCACACACCCTAGAGATGTCATAGAGGCAGTAAATATGTCCAACTTTTTGAGAAATTGGAACAATCAAGACTTACCTGTATGGAATGCTGTTAATGATGTCAATTCCCGCGACAGTACCTTTCATCTGACACACTTAGGGACTGTTAACAGATTAAAAGCAGTAAGAGACACGGATAGAGAGAATTTTCATTATCTTGTGCTCTGAAATCTTGGATTTTCATTGGTTTCAATGGGCCTGAAATTGTATTTTCTTTAGTAGGCACATAGAAGCCTCTAGCGGTATTCTTAATAAAGCAAGGTGAGTTATAAGCAATCATCTGATGGAGGGTAAATGTACCACAGTCCAGTTTAAGAAAAATACAATATAAAAGTCTTACCATGGTAGAAAATCTTTATATGATCTTTTGAAAAAACAAAGCTTCAAGAAACATAAAGACATGACACCATATTCAGTTTAAAGTCAGTGACTTGTAAGCAAGGCAAAGCAAAGACAGTCTGATTAAGACCGTTGCATTGTTCTGGCATTTTTTAGGTCTCACCCATTTCTGTGGCCTTTTTAGAACCTAAGCTTCTAGGGCACAGAGAACTTCATCTTGACGTAGGGCTGAGCAAATGCACGGAGCATTTCTCAATAAGTAGGCATTAAATTCTTAGTCCAGAAGGAGCCTTGAGATGCCCTCTCTTTACTCCTTGGTAGAACTGTTTTAACCATCCCCTGAAAACAGATTTTTTTCTTTAAATCTCAAAATTCAGAGATTCCACAATCAGAAGTTACTTCTCATTATTGCCTTGTGGTCTGCTGTGGGCATCTGTCGAATGGTGTGAACTCTGCGTGGGGAGCCTGGCCTACCCTCCAGGCCCACGGTTTGGGCTGTGGTGGTGCCATGCTGTGCTCAGGGGCCTTCTTTTTTGGAAGTCTGGGCTCCAGTGAGCCTTGGTCGTGTTCTTTTATGGAACCTTGGGTGCTAGACCACTCTGACCCTCAGTCTCATTTGCAGGTTCTGGGGAGGATTAAATGAGCTCATGGGATATCCAGGTGACTGAGGCAGAGTCGGCTCGGGATGAATCTTTGCTTCGTTTTCATTAGCTGCGGAGAAGACGATGACAGCTTGGTGCCTCTCCAACTTTAATATGGGTATGCCTCTCTTGGGGATCTTGTTAAATGCAGGCTGGTATTCAGTAGTTCTGGGTGGGGCCTGGATTCTGTGCTTCTAACAAGCTCCTAGGTGAGGGTGACGCTGAGGGCAAGGGTTTGGCACCTGTGTTTCTCCCTTTCTGGAAGAGCAGGATGTCTGCCCCACCCCCACCCCGAGAGGAGAAAACATCCGCAATGTGACTACTAGGAACCAGCTTCCCTCACATGCAAGGGTCCTGTACCACTGCTCCCAACCATTCCGTCTGAGGCGCAGCAAGCCAAAACACTGAAATGCTGAGGTTTGCAGCAAAGAGGAGGTTTATTCACAGGGCAGCCAAGCGAGGACGTGACGTGACAATAGGTCTCAAATCCGCCTCCCCAAAGGCAAGGGGCTTTGGGTATCTGTGGGATAAAGAATAAAGAAGCAGGGCAGTATGAGGCATGGGGAGCATGAGGAAAGGTGATTGGAAAAACGTGTGCTCATCATTGTTCTGAGCTGGCCTAACTAGGCTACAGGCCTCAGCACATTCTCAGGCTGGAGTTTTCGGCCCTCTGATGGCAGGAGGTCAAAAGGCACTTGCCCGGGTGGAAGATCGGTGGTCCTCTCCACTCTAAACCAGCTCAGCCTAACCAGGCACAGCTGATTCCAAGTTCCTGGAGGATCACGGGGCAAACATCTTATTGCTTATGCTACATGCTACTTGGAGGACGTGCAGGTGTTCAAGCTACCTTGATGAGTGAAGACCGGGATTTGACTAATCATGACACCTTGTTTCACCTCCAGGCGAGCAGAAGAGAGCTGTAGGCTGAGTCTGGCTCCTAGCACCTGGAATTGGAGGCAGGTGGTTTAAAAACGGGCTTTCCCACCCTCTGTGTGATATAAGGTAGATAGACTATTGAACCTTCCTGTGCCTGTTTCTCCACAAGCAGCATGGGGACACTCAGAGTCCCTCTCTTGGGGGCTGTTATGGGGGTTCAGTGAGATATAGATGCATGCACGGGCACACGGGAGACACCCAGTGTGTGTTCCCTTCGTGCTTATTTTTATTAGGACACCAGTATTGTTAGAACATTTCTGGTTTGGACAACAAATTAGATAGGTGGTCATTGCTATAGTTTATGCGAGAGCAATTCACATTGCCATTTGCAAAAAAGTAGTTGGTTGTCCAGTGGGGATTATAAACATCCGTTTAACATGAGCTACTGAACAGATAGTTCACACAGTAAGTACTTTATTTAAAATCAATTCTCTTTGTTTTCTTAAGCAATTGTTAACCCCCAATTTCGTGAGTACTACCAAGTAAGTCACTTGAAAATCATCTAGAGCAATCTATTTCACTTAGCAAGCCTAAAGCTATAGTTCAACCATTTTATTGACTGTTCTATGACAAAAATTACTCTAAACAGCTATTCCCTGGATAAGTAATCAGCTAAAGCTAGTTTGACTGACTAAATCGATTTACTGAGTTAATAAGCCAGTTGTTTTAGAATAGGTCGAATTCATATTTCTCATCCATTCTGCATTAAACTGTTTCCCATTCGTACATACCCACATTCCTACTTCTGTGCTGTAGGGCTTGGCTGAACTACACCTGCCTTCAGTGAAACTTTTCTCTCCTGCACAATTGGAGATAATTTTAGTCTCGTGACTCCCACGGGGTTACCTCTGTTGTGACACTTGACTCTTTGGTGGCATATTTTATTTGAAAAAGCCTTCCGTTACTCCGGGCACGTCAAACAGTAAATGCTTTCTCTTCGTAAACCTGCATAACAATTTTCTGAACTCTTCTGCTCTGGGCAAGATTCATCAGTACACCAGGCAAACATAGTGAAAGAGGAGACAGTACTTGTGTTGCATTCAATTGGGTCTTGATACCTAAGTGTGACTCTTAACCAAGGATTATGCAGTAGTTAAGGACACAGATTCAAGTTGTTTAGGGTGTGTCCTAAAGTGTCAGTGGCAGAATTTAAGTCTCTACTCTGGAAATTGTAGACCTGAGACAAACTACTTCCCTAAACGTCATTTCCTACGTCTGAGAAAGATAATAGTATCTACCTTGTCGTAGACTGAATAATACCATTGCCCCCAAATGTCCACATTCTACTCTCCAGAACCTGTGAATGTGACCTTAAATGGCAGAAGGCACTTTGCCAGTGGGATGAAAGTAATGGTTCTCAGATGGGAAGATTCTCCTGGACTACCTGGATGGGCCCAAATATAACCACTGGTGTTCTCGTAAGAGAGAGGCAGAGGGAATTTGTACTCCAAAGAGAATGTGATGACGAAGTTGGGGTTGCATTGATGTGGCCAGAAGTGAAGGAATGCTGGCGAGGAAACAAACAGATTCTCGCTTAGAGCCTCTAGAAGGAGGATGGATGGCCCTGTCGACTTCTGGTTTCAGCCCAGGGAAACTGGTTTTGGACCTCTGTCTTGCAGAACCATAAGAAAATAAGTGTGTTGTGTTAGAAGCAAGCACATTTGTAGTCATTTGTTACAGCAGCCATAGGGAACTAATGCCTACCTCATAGGAAGTAGTTCTCCAATTAAAATGTGTGACTGGAAACACACTTAGTGGCATGTGTGACACACACTAGTTATGCTACCGTAGGTCGTTCTTGGAAACTGAAGCCTTGGTTTTGAGAGATCATCAAAACCAGTACAATGGTTGCCATGTTTCTCCTTGTTCAGCCTGGTGACCAACCCGGTAGAGAGAGCTCCATCCTTTCCCACAGGACCCCAACTGTGGGTACGTAGAGGGAAGCGGTTATGTCTCCCTTAAGGCACCTTTTTCTTTTCCTTTCTACTTTTGTCTTCATTAATCTTCATCCAACTGACCTTTCTAAATTTTACAGAAAACAAAACCATTTCTCCATGGATTCAGATACTACCCCAAGTTAATATTCCAACCAAGTTCTTGTTCTTCCGGGTCTCATCACCAGAAATTGCTGAGCCTAACTCTACTCTAGTTTCTAGGATCACTCATTTTCTCATTTCTCCCTTCTCCTTTTAGTTCAGAGTCTTGTCAATTTAGTTCCTTCCCTAACCACAACTTATAGTACGGTGGCACAGCAAAGTGATGAAAGTCTAGACGGTCTGGTTTTAATCCCGGGTTTTGCCACCTACTTACTGTGTGGCATTAGGCAAGCTCTTCAACGTCTCTGGGCCTCAGTTGCCCCCAGAAGAGTGAACATTATGAATATTCCCTACATCTAGGGTTGCCATTATGAGGAATAAGTGAGTTAATATTTGGTAAGCCCTTAGAATAGTACTTGTTATAGTCTAAGCACTACAGTTGTGCTTGTTAATAATAATAAATGAAATTCCAAGCGTATAACTTACTCAACATTCTGTCATAACTTTGAAGTGTTGGTCTATCTGTTGGCTCACGTTGCAGGTAAATGAGTCGAGGCATGGGCTGAGGCATTGCTATCACTGGGTGGTGTGTTCCCAGAACTTGGAACAGCGGTGTGAAATGGGTAGTGGTTCTATTGGAGACAGGGCAGACTGGAAAATGACAGCCTGGGAAGGAGGTGTGGTGTCCATAGCTTTGGTGTTAGAGGTGCTGCCTGCTGAAGCACCAGTGCCGGCCTAAGCCATAAATGGGGTGCTGGGGTAAAGAGGAGCAGGATGGAAGATGACAGCGTGGGAAGGAGGTGTGGTGTCCATAGGTTCGGGGTCTGACGGGCTTCCTGCTGAAGCACCGATGCCCGGCAGGGCCGTAAATGGGGTGCTGGGAAAAACAGGAGCAGAACGGAAGATGACAGCGTGTGAAGGTGGTGTGGTGTCCATAGGTTCGGGGTCTGACGTGCTTCCTGCTGAAGCACCGATGCCCGCCAGGGCCGTAAATGGGGTGGTCGGGAAAACAGGAGCAGAACGGAAGATGACAGCGTGTGAAGGTGGTGTGGTGTCCATAGGTTCGGGGTCTGACGTGCTTCCTGCTGAAGCACCGATGCCCGCCAGGGCCGTAAATGGGGTGGTCGGGAAAACAGGAGCAGAATGGAAGATGACAGCGTGTGAAGGTGGTGTGGTGTCCATAGGTTCGGGGTCTGACGTGCTTCCTGCTGAAGCACCGATGCCCGCCAGGGCCGTAAATGGGGTGCTGGGGAAAACAGGAGCAGAATGGGAGAGGACAGCGTGTGAAGGAGGTGTGGTGTCCATAGCTTCCATATTAGAGGTACTGCCTGCCTTATCTGAGAGCAGAGAATGAAAGTGGGAGAGCCTCTTCCTAGATTCTAACTCCTCTGAATTTATAGCACTGGCTCTGCCTGGCTTTATGACATATCCATTGTACGTGTCACAGAGAAAGTGCAGGCGGGGCAGGGGGTGATGCAGGGGTCACATGCAAGCCCAGCTGCTGGCTTAACCCCGGCCCAAAGGCAAAGGGCAGGGCCCCTTCTGGACTTTCTAGTGGCTGGGACTTCTGGCTGTGGGTGGCAGGTGTTTGGCACCAGATGGGCCACCATGCGGAGACTGTTGGGGACTGTGGAAGCCTCCTCCAGAGCTCACCCTGCCTGGCGACTGGCTCTGCAGGCCCCTCAGCCCTGCGTATGTATCGGCCAGGCCTTCCCCACCACGGGGCCCAGAGGCCAGAGCCTGCTCAGACCTGAGGGCAGGAGGCAGCCAGAGCTTACCAGGGTGTGGGCCACCTCGTCCGCAGACCTCCCCAGCTCTTCTGCGAGACCTGGAGACAGGATCGCCTTCTCCAGGGCTGCTCAGCTGCCAGCATCACCATGAGCCAGGTGGCCAAGGTTTCTGAGCAGGAGATGCAGAGCCCTGATCCGACTGGATGCTGCAGCCCACGATGTCCCTTCCTGGCAGATAGGTTCTTTCTTCACTTCTGTTTTGAAATTTGGTAAAAGAACATTTAAACCTTGGCCTGTCCTTCAGGGTATATAGATGGTAGTGGCTTAGCCGGGATTCAATCCAAGCCTGTGTGATTCCAGAGCTTGTGCTCTGGACTGTGGTGCCTCCTTATCGTATATGCTTCATGTGTTACTTGTTTTTCTTTTTTTCTTGTAGTCCTTATGGTACTTAGCCCTAAGTGCCATACCTGTAACGAACAGCTACACTGCCCTGTAGGAGGTCTTCTTTTGTTCAACGCATGAATTGGTCATCCACCACACTGTGTTCTAATCTCAGAAGATACAGGTCAGGGAGCACCAGTTGTCAGCATGGCACCATTCCATATTTCTAACTGAGGCTTGAAGCCCGTATTTTCCCTTTGTCTAGTTTGAAGGATCCAGATATGTAAAGATGATATTCTAGATAAATCATGGTCTATCCTGAAAGAAATTCACCAGTGAATTGTTCCATATGGATTAGAAGCCAGCTTCTCTGGCCTTCCTGGATTATATCCAGTAAGGCGTCTCATTCATGTCTAGAAAGCAAATATATCATTTATTGCAACTTCAGCGTGGAGCGATGTATTGGTATAAAGTACGATCAACACAATTTGGTCATTGTGAGTATGACAGCTGGGTCCACTCTTTACTACCCATATGTAACTCTAGGGATTCTTATGCCCAAGAGAGGAGACGTACTCTTGGCTGTCTAGGACAAGGGAAGCATGTGTTGTTATTCAGGAGCTGGAAGCTTCAGCATGACAGGTAGGAATTGAACAATCCTGGTCTACACATCACTTGACCTTGCTTAAAACTTGTTTCTTTGGCTTGCTTCATTGGAGTGTTTTCTCCCTCCTGGGGCTGACATTGTCTGTTATGTATCACGCATGTGACATGTAGAAGTTTCAGAACCCAAAATCATATAGATCAGTAAAAATGTATATATATATATAAACCTATTGAAACTCATACTGGGCATAATTCATATATTCCAAAATCAGTTTGACCCTCTGCTCTTGAGATTCTTTTTATGGTATGTCCCAGCAAATCTGGGCTTCCATCCCCAATAAATTTTGGGGTTGGAGGACACAAAAGCTTTTGCTCAGACCTAAATTCTGTCTGAAAACAAGGGAAATATTATAAGCCCTTTGTAACCTCTCCAAGAGCAGAAATGATTTACAGCTGTGGCATTGAACCATAATTCCTCGATCTCATTTGAGAAGAGTCCAGTTAGAAACAGTGTCTTGATTTTTGTTTCTTTTGTTTCTTCCCTGTTTTCTTGTCTTGCTTACCAACAATCCATTGTAATTCATGAGTTAGTATGGCAGCAGGCTGAGTGTTCCCTGGAGCTCATTAAATGAAGTGTTTTTCCTAAAATGACGTTTGTCTCCTTGTTTTCAGCCCCTCTTCTTTCCTCTGCCCTTTACTATAACCAGAGCTCAGCAAAAGCTGAGTGACTTTGTGCAGACCTTACTTAGGTTCAGCCTTTTTTTCTTCATTATTTCATTCATGGCTCCTCCATTTCATTGCTTGCCTTCTCGACATGTGTTGAAATCTTTCTGTGGTTGACGACTTCCAGAATATCTTGGCTTTTATTGGTTGATTAATTTTGGTATTTCTACAGTTTTATTTAGATATGGTTTCAGGAGGAACAGAAAGTAAATATATTTCCTAGTCTGCCATCTTGAGCTGAAAATCCCTGTGGATTTTAGCATCCAATGTTCCCATGGGAAAACACCCAACCATGGCCTTAATAGATGTAACACTCAAGATTTCAGCTTTTGTTGAGCAATCACTAAGGATTTCATATGTGGTCATTTCTAATGGGGAAATAATAACTATCTCATGACGTTGATTTGAGGATTAAATTAGATAATGAACATGAAAATGCTTTCTAAGATTTAAAAATCAGTCAAAATGTTTTTTGTTATTATTTGATTTGTTGCTATTTCAACTTCACTTGACAGTTGTTTATGACCTTGCGTATGTGAGAAAATGTCCTCTGGGTTATTTTTCTGAAAGCCAGAATGTATTTTTCAATAGCTCAATGGAACTGGCATCATTTGTGAAGGTTAAGGGTGAAGGGGTAAATGTTTCTTGACACCTATCACTTTACAGTGTTTTCAGGAACTAACTGACTCATGTATTCCTCTTCCAAATTTGGTTGAGGACCTCCTACCAGCCACATGCTCTACGTCAGGTGTTGGAAAGCATTTTCTGAATTTGAAATATCTTAGGCTTTGTGGGCCATATACAGTTTCTGTAGCTTCTCCTCCTCTTTCCTCTTCAACAAGCTTTCTAAACGTGAGAACCATTATTAGCTCACAGTCCCACAGATCCAGGCTGAGAGCCTGATTTGATTCGTGGGCATTATTTGCCAATTGCTGCTCTGCGTGTTCACTGAGGAGGGGGACCATGTTTGAGTAATCATTTCTTTGAATCAACTGTTGGTCTTCTGGGGCTTGTCCTTGCTCTCCTACAGTCTCTAATCAGCGTGGCATCCAGAGAGATCTTGTTAAAACATAAGTCAGATCATGTCACTCAAATTTCTTCAGTGGCTTCTTCACAGAAAATGCAAAGTCCTCAGAGTGCCTCCACAGACCTAGAAATCTGGGCCTCTGTTTCCTCTCTGACTGTTTCGTTCTCCTCTCCAATTTGCTCGCTCTGTTTTCCACACGCTGACATCCTTTCTGCTCCTTGGATACTCCAAACCTACTCTTGCCTCATTGACTTTCTGCCGCACGCCAGCCGAAGAAAGAGGATTTCACCGCCCAGGGTCAGAAGGGAAGGGGTGAGGACCTGAAGTAGCACTGACGAATGGGGTCAGAAGCCCATGGGGTCAGAAGGCTGCAATGAGAAGCCTACTCACCGCAACAAAGAATAGACCCCCGCTCGCCGAAACTAGAGAAAGCTCGCATGCAGCAATGAAGACCCAATACAGCCAAAAATAAATAAATAAAACATAAAGTATAGAATCTTAAAAAAGCAACAAAAAATCTATAAAGAATATTACGAGAATAGAATCACAGGCCAGTTTCTCCTTTGAATATGCATGCAAAATGTGTAAAGAGAAGCACAAACTGTATCCATGGTATGTAAAACAATCATATATCAGAATCAAAGTAGCTTTATTCTGGCAATGCAAGGTTGCTTTAATGTCCAAACATGAAACTGATCCCAGGAATGAATTAGAGTGGGGAAAGAAGTCATTTAAAACTGAAATCTTGGGACTTCCCTGGTGGTCCAGTATTTAGAACATGAAGCTTTCACTGCTGGGGCCCTGGGGTCCAATCCCAGGTCAGGGAACTAAGATCCTGCAAGACATGAGGCAGGGCCCCGAAAAAAACAAAAAAAGGAAAGAAAGAAGTCTTAACCAGGAGACGCACAAGATCGAATAAACATAACAGATAACACCTTATGAAAAGTAGGTGAAGATTATGGAATATTCTAATATTTAAAACAAAAAGAAAGTTTTAAAGATTCAAAAGGATGTGACAAATATTGTACATCGGCAAAAATGAAATGAAATAAAATATAAAAATGATGGGAACCCAAAATTCCAGATGCCCAAGTCCTGTCTCTGAAGAGTCTCATTCAATGGGTTCAGGATTTCCTCTATATTTAAAAACCTGCAGGTGATTCTGGTATGATTCACAGACACAATGTAAAGCTTCTCTTTTACAGGAAAGAATGCCAGATTATTTTGTTATCTTATAGTTATACTAACAGGTTGTACTATTGACGGATAAGTCTGCTGTCAAAATGCACCCCCACTAGGGGTAAAAAAGGAACTAGTAGTCTCTACTGCTACTTGGTGGCAACATGCATGTATTGCAAGGGCAATTATTGTAACAGTCCAAATTAGTGGAACATTTTAGAATTGGAAGACTACATACAGATCATCTAGTCAAGCTTCCAACTATTAAAGTTGTGAAAACTAAGGCCCATATAAATGACATGATTTATCTCCAAAGAGCATTAGTGAAAGTATGAAATAAAAAATATCTCTGAACTTTTAATTTAGTGCCGTTTTTATTAATCTCAAGTATTAGCTTAAACTTGAGTGTGACAGATTTGGGATTGAATTCTTGCTCACGTTTACTGGTTGCGTGCCTTTTAGTAAGTTACTAAAACACTTTTCTTAAAAATAGACGTATTTATTTATTTATCTTTGGCTGCCTAGGCTCTTCGTTGCTGTGCGCGGGCTTTCTCTAGTTGCGGTGAGCGGGGGCTACTCTTTGTTGCAGTACGCGGGCTTCTCATTGTGGTGGCTTCTCGTTGTTGCTGAGCACGGGGTCTAGGTGCGTGGGCTTCAGTAGCTGTGGTTCACGGGCTCTAGCACGCAGGCTCAGTAGTTGTGGCACATGGTCTTAGTTGCTCCGTGGCATGTGGGATCTTCCCGGACCAGGGCTCAAACGTGTGTCCCGTGCACTGGCAGGTGGATCCTTAACCACCGCGCCAACAGGGAAGCCCTACTAATACACTTTTAACTTTGCTTTTCACGTATGTAAAACGGTGAGCCTTGACTGATATAGAATATGAGATAACCCAGCACTGTTCTTAACACATATATGTAGTTAAAATTTTTTGGCTCTCATCCCACTTAAACAGCCTCTATCCCCTTAATAATGAATGTGTCTTTCAGCTAGCAGAGCGCCCCAGAGCTGACCACATTCTGGCAAGAGATATAGGATTCTTTTTCTTACTGGGGGTTCTTTATACCTGATATTTGAAGCGCACTTAAACTTGAACAACTCTTGTTTATACTGTATTAATGGATTTGATGGATGAATTTTAGAAAGTAATATGCAGGAATTGAGCTGCCTTACTCTCAAGAAATATAATTCGATAGTGGTGGCTAGAACGATAAACAGTGTTTGGACAGGGAGTCCATATTGGATGTGAACTTCCTGTACTCCCATTCGTCTATTAAGAATAAATGGAATCCTTTCAAAATGTGTTCTAAAGGGCAGTTATTTCTTTCTGCCTCATTTAAGTTACCTGCAAGAAAAAGACAATCTCCTGCATCCTTGTTTAATAGGCTTTTAACATAAAGCAGATAATTTTTTGCAACATTTCCCAAACTTTTCGTTATCCAATTGGCTGAGGCTTCTCAACGATTATCATTTCACAACAATATCTCCATCTTCAGCTTCTTTCAATGAATTGGCCTAATAGATGTGCCATTAAAACAGAGCTTCACTCTCAACGTAGTTTTAATTTTGTATTCAAAGGGTATGAAGGATTCAGCCATAACAGTGAGTGGATTTCTGATACATGCTACATGATGGATGCAACTAATTGAAAGGAGTCAGGCATGAAAGGCTACATATTGTATGGTTCCATTTATATGAAATGTCCAGCAGTGGCAAATCCATACACACAGAAAAGATTCTACATTAGTGGTTGCCAGGGGTTTGGAAGAGAGGGAAATAGGGAATGACTCCTTAAAATGGGTGTAGGTTTCCTCTTGGTTGATGAAAATGTTTTGCAGCTAGGCAGTGGTGATAGTTGCACAACATTGTGACAGTAGTAAATTCCACTGAATGGTACGGTGAATTGTAAAATGATCCAAATGGTGGATTTTGTGTTATGTTCCTTTTACTACAATAAAAAGGAGAAAGAATTCGGGAAAGACTTAGAGTTTGGGCAACTAAGGTGAACTGGTCAAGAAAAAGACAGCTCTATTGTTCAGTTTTCTCTCAGCTCTCCCAGTGCATTAATCCTCAGCCAAAAGTAGCCTGAACTTGTAGATGATAGTCATTCAACACAGTCCAGGGAAAAGTAAATAAAATAAAACCCAACTCTTCTTCTTTAGCACATGTAGGAAAGGTTAGCTTGCTGCTCAGCCACGTGGACATTCATGAAGACGTTTCACTTTAGGTGTCCTCTACTTCAGTACTTTACTCACTTGAGCTCATTCACACATGTAGGCAACAGCATTCCTTAATTCGATGGAATCTGCAGCACTGGTTGTGATCGGTCTCATGGAAAGAAAAGGAAAGGTGGCGCGGAAGCCAAGGGAAGAGATTCTCAAGACAGAGACGTTGTTTAAGATCTGACTCGGCTTGGCGGTCACAAAGATAAGGATTGAGAAGTAGTGCCCTGGACTTGTCAACGGAGAAATCATTGGGGGCTTCAAGGAGATCAGTTTCACGAGAGTAGTGGGGCAGAAACCAGACCGCAGTGTGGATGGGAGGGGAGAAATGGGGGGCAAGTCAAGAAATTGATGGCAAAGGGAAAGAAGGGAGGGGTGGATAGGAGGACAGGAGAATGGAATGGAGGAGAGCATTTCCTTGTGGCTCTTTAATATGGCTGGGAGGGGCCAACAGAGAAGGAGAGCGTGAAGATGTAGGAAGAGGGGGTGGCATCCCGAGCCCAAGGAGGACTGGCCCCTGTCTTCAGCTCCCACCAGCTGGATGTTCCCTCCCTCTAGCTTTCCACGTAGGCTGTGGAAGTTGCCCCTTGCCTCCTTGGATCAGCCACCCTTGATTCGTTCGTCCTTTTCTTATTTCTCAGCACATCTGGGTCATACGTTATGTGAAGACAAACAAATCACCACGGATGCTTAATTTTCTTGAAAAATCCCCAGGCAGGTACCATTTTGGAGACCTACATATTGTGCCTCAGCAAGCCAAAGTAGCCCATATTTCCTCTCTCATTGGGAGAGATTGCTGTTTCTTGGAGAACCTGATGAAGAGGGTGACTCGCACTTAGGAATAACGTTGCTTGAAAAGTGCAAAAGGTGAGATAGTTTGGCTCTGAGGGGCCTCTGAGGCCTGAGACTTCCTGAGAGATGGCAGACTCACAGCTCCCATTTCCCTCTGCCCCTGGGCTATGAGCTCATCAAATGAGATGGTAAATAAAGTCACTGACATGGTTTAAAGGATAATTTAGTTCTCTCTTGTTCACTCAGAGCAAATTGAATGGAATTTGCATACAACATATGGATGAAATATCCATACGATGGGGCTTGACCATATCCTCATGGTTCCCCTTCCCTTTTCTACATCTGGCCCCTTTAGCTCTGCAGACTTAACCCCACACCATCAGTCCACCCAGTCGGTCCGCTGAACGTCTCTTGCTCCTTCGCATCTGGTCGTTGTCGTCACCTTGTTCTCCACTACCGCCTCCTGCGGTAGCTGTTAGGTCCATAGAGGTTGGTTCACTGTGAGCAAGTAACTGTCAACTCCATGGACAGGTGGAAGTGACTTGGCAGCCGGGATGCGCCCATCCTGAGTTCATTATACCCATGAGGGTCAAGGAGAATGGGGATGCAGCTGGTCTGCAGAGCCCCGGCAGTTCTGAGACACATGCTCCTGGATCCACACGTTGCTCCATACCCAGCCTTGCCTTGCTTTGTTCTCTCTCTTGACTCCATCCAGGTTTCTGCTCTCCTTGTCCCTTTGGGGAGGGAGGCCAGTACCAGCCCAGGTGTAGTCCCCCAAAGCTTCCTACTTCCAAGCGTCACGTAGGCTTGTACATCCCCTTGCTTGGGTTGCCCTGGCATTCGTGCCAACAAGTTGAGTGGTTTATGCCCTAGGCTCTCTCTTCTGGCAAGAATGTGCCTGAAAATCTCCATCTCTGGTTTGGTGGCCCCCAAAAATTCCCAGTCAGTTTTGGTGAGGGGACACTTGGTGACAGTGTTGTCTTTCGAAATGAGTAGTTCCGTTACCGACAATCCTTTGCTCCCCATACATTATTTATAAGGTTTCCCTGTTTGTATGTGCAAACTATTTGTGTGTATATTTGGAGAAATACATTGTACAGCCCTCTTTTTTATTTCTTCCACACACCCTAGAGATGTCATAGAGGCAGTAAATATGTCCAACTTTTTGAGAAATTGGAACAATCAAGACTTACCTGTATGGAATGCTGTTAATGATGTCAATTCCCGCGACAGTACCTTTCATCTGACACACTTAGGGACTGTTAACAGATTAAAAGCAGTAAGAGACACGGATAGAGAGAATTTTCATTATCTTGTGCTCTGAAATCTTGGATTTTCATTGGTTTCAATGGGCCTGAAATTGTATTTTCTTTAGTAGGCACATAGAAGCCTCTAGCGGTATTCTTAATAAAGCAAGGTGAGTTATAAGCAATCATCTGATGGAGGGTAAATGTACCACAGTCCAGTTTAAGAAAAATACAATATAAAAGTCTTACCATGGTAGAAAATCTTTATATGATCTTTTGAAAAAACAAAGCTTCAAGAAACATAAAGACATGACACCATATTCAGTTTAAAGTCAGTGACTTGTAAGCAAGGCAAAGCAAAGACAGTCTGATTAAGACCGTTGCATTGTTCTGGCATTTTTTAGGTCTCACCCATTTCTGTGGCCTTTTTAGAACCTAAGCTTCTAGGGCACAGAGAACTTCATCTTGACGTAGGGCTGAGCAAATGCACGGAGCATTTCTCAATAAGTAGGCATTAAATTCTTAGTCCAGAAGGAGCCTTGAGATGCCCTCTCTTTACTCCTTGGTAGAACTGTTTTAACCATCCCCTGAAAACAGATTTTTTTCTTTAAATCTCAAAATTCAGAGATTCCACAATCAGAAGTTACTTCTCATTATTGCCTTGTGGTCTGCTGTGGGCATCTGTCGAATGGTGTGAACTCTGCGTGGGGAGCCTGGCCTACCCTCCAGGCCCACGGTTTGGGCTGTGGTGGTGCCATGCTGTGCTCAGGGGCCTTCTTTTTTGGAAGTCTGGGCTCCAGTGAGCCTTGGTCGTGTTCTTTTATGGAACCTTGGGTGCTAGACCACTCTGACCCTCAGTCTCATTTGCAGGTTCTGGGGAGGATTAAATGAGCTCATGGGATATCCAGGTGACTGAGGCAGAGTCGGCTCGGGATGAATCTTTGCTTCGTTTTCATTAGCTGCGGAGAAGACGATGACAGCTTGGTGCCTCTCCAACTTTAATATGGGTATGCCTCTCTTGGGGATCTTGTTAAATGCAGGCTGGTATTCAGTAGTTCTGGGTGGGGCCTGGATTCTGTGCTTCTAACAAGCTCCTAGGTGAGGGTGACGCTGAGGGCAAGGGTTTGGCACCTGTGTTTCTCCCTTTCTGGAAGAGCAGGATGTCTGCCCCACCCCCACCCCGAGAGGAGAAAACATCCGCAATGTGACTACTAGGAACCAGCTTCCCTCACATGCAAGGGTCCTGTACCACTGCTCCCAACCATTCCGTCTGAGGCGCAGCAAGCCAAAACACTGAAATGCTGAGGTTTGCAGCAAAGAGGAGGTTTATTCACAGGGCAGCCAAGCGAGGACGTGACGTGACAATAGGTCTCAAATCCGCCTCCCCAAAGGCAAGGGGCTTTGGGTATCTGTGGGGTAAAGAATAAAGAAGCAGGGCAGTATGAGGCATGGGGAGCATGAGGAAAGGTGATTGGAAAAACGTGTGCTCATCATTGTTCTGAGCTGGCCTAACTAGGCTACAGGCCTCAGCACATTCTCAGGCTGGAGTTTTCGGCCCTCTGATGGCAGGAGGTCAAAAGGCACTTGCCCGGGTGGAAGATCGGTGGTCCTCTCCACTCTAAACCAGCTCAGCCTAACCAGGCACAGCTGATTCCAAGTTCCTGGAGGATCACGGGGCAAACATCTTATTGCTTATGCTACATGCTACTTGGAGGACGTGCAGGTGTTCAAGCTACCTTGATGAGTGAAGACCGGGATTTGACTAATCATGACACCTTGTTTCACCTCCAGGCGAGCAGAAGAGAGCTGTAGGCTGAGTCTGGCTCCTAGCACCTGGAATTGGAGGCAGGTGGTTTAAAAACGGGCTTTCCCACCCTCTGTGTGATATAAGGTAGATAGACTATTGAACCTTCCTGTGCCTGTTTCTCCACAAGCAGCATGGGGACACTCAGAGTCCCTCTCTTGGGGGCTGTTATGGGGGTTCAGTGAGATATAGATGCATGCACGGGCACACGGGAGACACCCAGTGTGTGTTCCCTTCGTGCTTATTTTTATTAGGACACCAGTATTGTTAGAACATTTCTGGTTTGGACAACAAATTAGATAGGTGGTCATTGCTATAGTTTATGCGAGAGCAATTCACATTGCCATTTGCAAAAAAGTAGTTGGTTGTCCAGTGGGGATTATAAACATCCGTTTAACATGAGCTACTGAACAGATAGTTCACACAGTAAGTACTTTATTTAAAATCAATTCTCTTTGTTTTCTTAAGCAATTGTTAACCCCCAATTTCGTGAGTACTACCAAGTAAGTCACTTGAAAATCATCTAGAGCAATCTATTTCACTTAGCAAGCCTAAAGCTATAGTTCAACCATTTTATTGACTGTTCTATGACAAAAATTACTCTAAACAGCTATTCCCTGGATAAGTAATCAGCTAAAGCTAGTTTGACTGACTAAATCGATTTACTGAGTTAATAAGCCAGTTGTTTTAGAATAGGACGAATTCATATTTCTCATCCATTCTGCATTAAACTGTTTCCCATTCGTACATACCCACATTCCTACTTCTGTGCTGTAGGGCTTGGCTGAACTACACCTGCCTTCAGTGAAACTTTTCTCTCCTGCACAATTGGAGATAATTTTAGTCTCGTGACTCCCACGGGGTTACCTCTGTTGTGACACTTGACTCTTTGGTGGCATATTTTATTTGAAAAAGCCTTCCGTTACTCCGGGCACGTCAAACAGTAAATGCTTTCTCTTCGTAAACCTGCATAACAATTTTCTGAACTCTTCTGCTCTGGGCAAGATTCATCAGTACACCAGGCAAACATAGTGAAAGAGGAGACAGTACTTGTGTTGCATTCAATTGGGTCTTGATACCTAAGTGTGACTCTTAACCAAGGATTATGCAGTAGTTAAGGACACAGATTCAAGTTGTTTAGGGTGTGTCCTAAAGTGTCAGTGGCAGAATTTAAGTCTCTACTCTGGAAATTGTAGACCTGAGACAAACTACTTCCCTAAACGTCATTTCCTACGTCTGAGAAAGATAATAGTATCTACCTTGTCGTAGACTGAATAATACCATTGCCCCCAAATGTCCACATTCTACTCTCCAGAACCTGTGAATGTCACCTTAAATGGCAGAAGGCACTTTGCCAGTGGGATGAAAGTAATGGTTCTCAGATGGGAAGATTCTCCTGGACTACCTGGATGGGCCCAAATATAACCACTGGTGTTCTCGTAAGAGAGAGGCAGAGGGAATTTGTACTCCAAAGAGAATGTGATGACGAAGTTGGGGTTGCATTGATGTGGCCAGAAGTGAAGGAATGCTGGCGAGGAAACAAACAGATTCTCGCTTAGAGCCTCTAGAAGGAGGATGGATGGCCCTGTCGACTTCTGGTTTCAGCCCAGGGAAACTGGTTTTGGACCTCTGTCTTGCAGAACCATAAGAAAATAAGTGTGTTGTGTTAGAAGCAAGCACATTTGTAGTCATTTGTTACAGCAGCCATAGGGAACTAATGCCTACCTCATAGGAAGTAGTTCTCCAATTAAAATGTGTGACTGGAAACACACTTAGTGGCATGTGTGACACACACTAGTTATGCTACCGTAGGTCGTTCTTGGAAACTGAAGCCTTGGTTTTGAGAGATCATCAAAACCAGTACAATGGTTGCCATGTTTCTCCTTGTTCAGCCTGGTGACCAACCCGGTAGAGAGAGCTCCATCCTTTCCCACAGGACCCCAACTGTGGGTACGTAGAGGGAAGCGGTTATGTCTCCCTTAAGGCACCTTTTTCTTTTCCTTTCTACTTTTGTCTTCATTAATCTTCATCCAACTGACCTTTCTAAATTTTACAGAAAACAAAACCATTTCTCCATGGATTCAGATACTACCCCAAGTTAATATTCCAACCAAGTTCTTGTTCTTCCGGGTCTCATCACCAGAAATTGCTGAGCCTAACTCTACTCTAGTTTCTAGGATCACTCATTTTCTCATTTCTCCCTTCTCCTTTTAGTTCAGAGTCTTGTCAATTTAGTTCCTTCCCTAACCACAACTTATAGTACGGTGGCACAGCAAAGTGATGAAAGTCTAGACGGTCTGGTTTTAATCCCGGGTTTTGCCACCTACTTACTGTGTGGCATTAGGCAAGCTCTTCAACGTCTCTGGGCCTCAGTTGCCCCCAGAAGAGTGAACATTATGAATATTCCCTACCTCTAGGGTTGCCATTATGAGGAATAAGTGAGTTAATATTTGGTAAGCCCTTAGAATAGTACTTGTTATAGTCTAAGCACTACAGTTGTGCTTGTTAATAATAATAAATGAAATTCCAAGCGTATAACTTACTCAACATTCTGTCATAACTTTGAAGTGTTGGTCTATCTGTTGGCTCACGTTGCAGGTAAATGGGTCGAGGCATGGGCTGAGGCATTGCTATCACTGGGTGGTGTGTTCCCAGAACTTGGAACAGCGGTGTGAAATGGGTAGTGGTTCTATTGGAGACAGGGCAGACTGGAAAATGACAGCCTGGGAAGGAGGTGTGGTGTCCATAGCTTTGGTGTTAGAGGTGCTGCCTGCTGAAGCACCAGTGCCGGCCTAAGCCATAAATGGGGTGCTGGGGTAAAGAGGAGCAGGATGGAAGATGACAGCGTGGGAAGGAGGTGTGGTGTCCATAGGTTCGGGGTCTGACGGGCTTCCTGCTGAAGCACCGATGCCCGGCAGGGCCGTAAATGGGGTGCTGGGAAAAACAGGAGCAGAATGGAAGATGACAGCGTGTGAAGGTGGTGTGGTGTCCATAGGTTCGGGGTCTGACGTGCTTCCTGCTGAAGCACCGATGCCCGCCAGGGCCGTAAATGGGGTGGTCGGGAAAACAGGAGCAGAACGGAAGATGACAGCGTGTGAAGGTGGTGTGGTGTCCATAGGTTCGGGGTCTGACGTGCTTCCTGCTGAAGCACCGATGCCCGCCAGGGCCGTAAATGGGGTGTTCGGGAAAACAGGAGCAGAATGGAAGATGACAGCGTGTGAAGGTGGTGTGGTGTCCATAGGTTCGGGGTCTGACGTGCTTCCTGCTGAAGCACCGATGCCCGCCAGGGCCGTAAATGGGGTGGTCGGGAAAACAGGAGCAGAATGGAAGATGACAGCGTGTGAAGGTGGTGTGGTGTCCATAGGTTCGGGGTCTGACGTGCTTCCTGCTGAAGCACCGATGCCCGCCAGGGCCGTAAATGGGGTGCTGGGGAAAACAGGAGCAGAATGGGAGAGGACAGCGTGTGAAGGAGGTGTGGTGTCCATAGCTTCCATATTAGAGGTACTGCCTGCCTGATCTGAGAGCAGAGAGTGAAAGTGGGAGAGCCTCTTCCTAGATTCTAACTCGTCTGAATTTATAGCACTGGCTCTGCCTGGCTTTATGACATATCCATTGTACGTGTCACAGAGAAAGTGCAGGCGGGGCAGGGGGTGATGCAGGGGTCACATGCAAGCCCAGCTGCTGGCTTAACCCCGGCCCAAAGGCAAAGGGCAGGGCCCCTTCTGGACTTTCTAGTGGCTGGGACTTCTGGCTGTGGGTGGCAGGTGTTTGGAACCAGATGGGCCACCATGCGGAGACTGTTGGGGACTGTGGAAGCCTCCTCCAGAGCTCACCCTGCCTGGCGACTGGCTCTGCAGGCCCCTCAGCCCTGCGTATGTATCGGCCAGGCCTTCCCCACCACGGGGCCAGAGGCCAGAGCCTGCTCAGACCTGAGGGCAGGAGGCAGCCAGAGCTTACCAGGGTGTGGGCCACCTCGTCCGCAGACCTCCCCAGCTCCTCTGCGAGACCTGGAGACAGGATCGCCTTCTCCAGGGCTGCTCAGCTGCCAGCATCACCATGAGCCAGGTGGCCAAGGTTTCTGAGCAGGAGATGCAGAGCCCTGATCCGACTGGATGCTGCAGCCCACGATGTCCCTTCCTGGCAGATAGGTTCTTTCTTCACTTCTGTTTTGAAATTTGGTAAAAGAACATTTAAACCTTGGCCTGTCCTTCAGGGTATATAGATGGTAGTGGCTTAGCCGGGATTCGATCCAAGCCTGTGTGATTCCAGAGCTTGCGCTCTGGACTGTGGTGCCTCCTTATCGTATATGCTTCATGTGTTACTTGTTTTTCTTTTTTTCTTGTAGTCCTTATGGTACTTAGCCCTAAGTGCCATACCTGTAACGAACAGCTACACTGCCCTGTAGGAGGTCTTCTTTTGTTCAACGCATGAATTGGTCATCCACCACACTGTGTTCTAATCTCAGAAGATACAGGTCAGAGAGCACCAGTTGTCAGCATGGCACCATTCCATATTTCTAACTGAGGCTTGAAGCCCCTATTTTCCCTTTGTCTAGTTTGAAGGATCCAGATATGTAAAGATGATATTCTAGATAAATCATGGTCTATCCTGAAAGAAATTCACCAGTGAATTGTTCCATATGGATTAGAAGCCAGCTTCTCTGGCCTTCCTGGAGTATATCCAGTAAGGCGTCTCATTCATGTCTAGAAAGCAAATATATCATTTATTGCAACTTCAGCGTGGAGCGATGTATTGGTATAAAGTACGATCAACACAATTTGGTCATTGTGAGTATGACAGCTGGGTCCACTCTTTACTACCCATATGTAACTCTAGGGATTCTTATGCCCAAGAGAGGAGACGTACTCTTGGCTGTCTAGGACAAGGGAAGCATGTGTTGTTATTCAGGAGCTGGAAGCTTCAGCATGACAGGTAGGAATTGAACAATCCTGGTCTACACATCACTTGACCTTGCTTAAAACTTGTTTCTTTGGCTTGCTTCATTGGAGTGTTTCCTCCCTCCTGGGGCTGACATTGTCTGTTATGTATCACGCATGTGACATGTAGAAGTTTCAAAACCCAAAATCATATAGATCAGTAAAAATGTATATATATATATATAAACCTATTGAAACTCATACTGGGCATAATTCATATATTCCAAAATCAGTTTGACCCTCTGCTCTTGAGATTCTTTTTATGGTATGTCCCAGCAAATCTGGGCTTCCATCCCCAATAAATTTTGGGGTTGGAGGACACAAAAGCTTTTGCTCAGACCTAAATTCTGTCTGAAAACAAGGGAAATATTATAAGCCCTTTGTAACCTCTCCAAGAGCAGAAATGATTTACAGCTGTGGCATTGAACCATAATTCCTCGATCTCATTTGAGAAGAGTCCAGTTAGAAACAGTGTCTTGATTTTTGTTTCTTTTGTTTCTTCCCTGTTTTCTTGTCTTGCTTACCAACAATCCATTGTAATTCATGAGTTAGTATGGCAGCAGGCTGAGTGTTCCCTGGAGCTCATTAAATGAAGTGTTTTTCCTAAAATGACGTTTGTCTCCTTGTTTTCAGCCCCTCTTCTTTCCTCTGCCCTTTACTATAACCAGAGCTCAGCAAAAGCTGAGTGACTTTGTGCAGACCTTACTTAGGCTCAGCCTTTTTTTCTTCATTATTTTATTCATGGCTCCTCCATTTCATTGCTTGCCTTCTCGACATGTGTTGAAATCTTTCTGTGGTTGATGACTTCCAGAATATCTTGGCTTTTATTGGTTGATTAATTTTGGTATTTCTACAGTTTTATTTAGATATGGTTTCAGGAGGAACAGAAAGTAAATATATTTCCTAGTCTGCCATCTTGAGCTGAAAATCCCTGTGGATTTTAGCATCCAATGTTCCCATGGGAAAACACCCAACCATGGCCTTAATAGATGTAACACTCAAGATTTCAGCTTTTGTTGAGCAATCACTAAGGATTTCATATGTGGTCATTTCTAATGGGGAAATAATAACTATCTCATGACGTTGATTTGAGGATTAAATTAGATAATGAACATGAAAATGCTTTCTAAGATTTAAAAATCAGTCAAAATGTTTTTTGTTATTATTTGATTTGTTGCTATTTCAACTTCACTTGACAGTTGTTTATGACCTTGCGTATGTGAGAAAATGTCCTCTGGGTTATTTTTCTGAAAGCCAGAATGTATTTTTCAATAGCTCAATGGAACTGGCATCATTTGTGAAGGTTAAGGGTGAAGGGGTAAATGTTTCTTGACACCTATCACTTTACAGTGTTTTCAGGAACTAACTGACTCATGTATTCCTCTTCCAAATTTGGTTGAGGACCTCCTACCAGCCACATGCTCTACGTCAGGTGTTGGAAAGCATTTTCTGGATTTGAAATATCTTAGGCTTTGTGGGCCATATACAGTTTCTGTAGCTTCTCCTCCTCTTTCCTCTTCAACAAGCTTTCTAAACGTGAGAACCATTATTAGCTCACAGTCCCACAGATCCAGGCTGAGAGCCTGATTTGATTCGTGGGCATTATTTGCCAATTGCTGCTCTGCGTGTTCACTGAGGAGGGGGACCATGTTTGAGTAATCATTTCTTTGAATCAACTGTTGGTCTTCTGGGGCTTGTCCTTGCTCTCCTACAGTCTCTAATCAGCGTGGCATCCAGAGAGATCTTGTTAAAACATAAGTCAGATCATGTCACTCAAATTTCTTCAGTGGCTTCTTCACAGAAAATGCAAAGTCCTCAGAGTGCCTCCACAGACCTAGAAATCTGGGCCTCTGTTTCCTCTCTGACTGTTTCGTTCTCCTCTCCAATTTGCTCGCTCTGTTTTCCACACGCTGACATCCTTTCTGCTCCTTGGATACTCCAAACCTACTCTTGCCTCATTGACTTTCTGCCGCACGCCAGCCGCAGAAAGAGGATTTCACCGCCCAGGGTCAGAGGGAAGGGGTGAGGACCTGAAGTAGCACTGACGAATGGGGTCAGAAGCCCATGGGGTCAGAAGGCTGCAATGAGAAGCCTACTCACCGCAACAAAGAATAGACCCCCGCTCGCCGAAACTAGAGAAAGCTCGCATGCAGCAATGAAGACCCAATGCAGCCAAAAATAAATAAATAAAACATAAAGTATAGAATCTTAAAAAAGCAACAAAAAAATCGATAAAGAATATTACGAGAATAGAATCACAGGCCAGTTTCTCCTTTGAACATGCATGCAAAATGTGTAAAGAGAAGCACAAACTGTATCCATGGTATGTAAAACAATCATATATCAGAATCAAAGTAGCTTTATTCTGGCAATGCAAGGTTGCTTTAATGTCCAAACATGAAACTGATCCCAGGAATGAATTAGAGTGGGGAAAGAAGTCATTTAAAACTGAAATCTTGGGACTTCCCTGGTGGTCCAGTATTTAGAACATGACGCTTTCACTGCTGGGGCCCTGGGGTCCAATCCCAGGTCAGGGAACTAAGATCCTGCAAGACATGAGGCAGGGCCCCGAAAAAAACAAAGAAAGGAAAGAAAGAAGTCTTAACCAGGAGACGCACAAGATCGAATAAACATAACAGATAACACCTTATGAAAAGTAGGTGAAGATTATGGAATATTCTAAAATTTAAAACAAAAAGAAAGTTTTAAAGATTCAAAAGGATGTGACAAATATTGTACATAGGCAAAAATAAAATGAAATAAAATATACAAATGATGGGAACCCAAAATTCCAGATGCCCAAGTCCTGTCTCTGAAGAGTCTCATTCAATGGGTTCAGGATTTCCTCTATATTTAAAAACCTGCAGGTGATTCTGGTATGATTCACAGACACAATGTAAAGCTTCTCTTTTACAGGAAAGAATGCCAGATTATTTTGTTATCTTATAGTTATACTAACAGGTTGTACTATTGACGGATAAGTCTGCTGTCAAAATGCACCCCCACTAGGGGTAAAAAAGGAACTAGTAGTCTCTACTGCTACTTGGTGGCAGCATGCATGTATTGCAAGGGCAATTATTGTAGCAGTCCAAATTAGTGGAACATTTTAGAATTGGAAGACTACATACAGATCATCTAGTCAAGCTTCCAACTATTAAAGTTGTGAAAACTAAGGCCCATATAAATGACATGATTTATCTCCAAAGAGCATTAGTGAAAGTATGAAATAAAAAATATCTCTGAACTTTTAATTTAGTGCCGTTTTTATTAATCTCAAGTATTAGCTTAAACTTGAGTGTGCTCACGTTTACTGGTTGCGTGCCTTTTAGTAAGTTACTAAAACACTTTTCTTAAAAATAGACGTATTTATTTATTTATCTTTGGCTGCCTAGGCTCTTCGTTGCTGTGCGCGGGCTTTCTCTAGTTGCGGTGAGCGGGGGCTACTCTTTGTTGCAGTACGCGGGCTTCTCATTGTGGTGGCTTCTCGTTGTTGCTGAGCACGGGGTCTAGGTGCGTGGGCTTCAGTAGCTGTGGTTCACGGGCTCTAGCACACAGGCTCAGTAGTTGTGGCACATGGTCTTAGTTGCTCCGTGGCATGTGGGATCTTCCCGGACCAGGGCTCAAACGTGTGTCCCGTGCACTGGCAGGTGGATCCTTAACCACCGCGCCAACAGGGAAGCCCTACTAATACACTTTTAACTTTGCTTTTCACGTATGTCAAACGGTGAGCCTTGACTGATATAGAATATGAGATAACCTAGCACTGTTCTTAACACATATATGTAGTTAAAATTTTTTGGCTCTCATCCCACTTAAACAGCCTCTATCCCCTTAATAATGAATGTGTCTTTCAGCTAGCAGAGCGCCCCAGAGCTGACCACATTCTGGCAAGAGATATAGGATTCTTTTTCTTACTGGGGGTTCTTTATACCTGATATTTGAAGCGCACTTAAACATGAACAACTCTTGTTTGTACTGTATTAATGGATTTGATGGATGAATTTTAGAAAGTAATATGCAGGAATTGAGCTGCCTTACTCTCAAGAAATATAATTCGATAGTGGTGGCTAGAACGATAAACAGTGTTTGGACAGGGAGTCCATATTGGATGTGAACTTCCTGTACTCCCATTCGTCTATTAAGAATAAATGGAATCCTTTCAAAATGTGTTCTAAAGGGCAGTTATTTCTTTCTGCCTCATTTAAGTTACCTGCAAGAAAAAGACAATCTCCTGCATCCTTGTTTAATAGGCTTTTAACATAAAGCAGATAATTTTTTGCAACATTTCCCAAACTTTTCGTTATCCAATTGGCTGAGGCTTCTCAACGATTATCATTTCACAACACTATCTCCATCTTCAGCTTCTTTCAATGAATTGGCCTAATAGATGTGCCATTAAAACAGAGCTTCACTCTCAACGTAGTTTTAATTTTGTATTCAAAGGGTATGAAGGATTCAGCCATAACAGTGAGTGGATTTCTGATACATGCTACATGATGGATGCAACTAATTGAAAGGAGTCAGGCATGAAAGGCTACATATTGTATGGTTCCATTTATATGAAATGTCCAGCAGTGGCAAATCCATACACACAGAAAAGATTCTACATTAGTGGTTGCCAGGGGTTTGGAAGAGAGGGAAATAGGGAATGACTCCTTAAAATGGGTGTAGGTTTCCTCTTGGTTGATGAAAATGTTTTGCAGCTAGGCAGTGGTGATAGTTGCACAACATTGTGACAGTAGTAAATTCCACTGAATGGTACGGTGAATTGTAAAATGATCCAAATGGTGGATTTTGTGTTATGTTCCTTTTACTACAATAAAAAGGAGAAAGAATTCGGGAAAGACTTAGAGTTTGGGCAACTAAGGTGAACTGGTCAAGAAAAAGACAGCTCTATTGTTCAGTTTTCTCTCAGCTCTCCCAGTGCATTAATCCTCAGCCAAAAGTAGCCTGAACTTGTAGATGATAGTCATTCAACACAGTCCAGGGAAAAGTAAATAAAATAAAACCCAACTCTTCTTCTTTAGCACATGTAGGAAAGGTTAGCTTGCTGCTCAGCCACGTGGACATTCATGAAGACGTTTCACTTTAGGTGTCCTCTACTTCAGTACTTTACTCACTTGAGCTCATTCGCACATGTAGGCAACAGCATTCCTTAATTCGATGGAATCTGCAGCACTGGTTGTGATCGGTCTCATGGAAAGAAAAGGAAAGGTGGCGCGGAAGCCAAGGGAAGAGATTCTCAAGACAGAGACGTTGTTTAAGATCTGACTCGGCTTGGCGGTCACAAAGATAAGGATTGAGAAGTAGTGCCCTGGACTTGTCAACGGAGAAATCATTGGGGGCTTCAAGGAGATCAGTTTCACGAGAGTAGTGGGGCAGAAACCAGACCGCAGTGTGGATGGGAGGGGAGAAATGGGGGGCAAGTCAAGAAATTGATGGCAAAGGGAAAGAAGGGAGGGGTGGATAGGAGGACAGGAGAATGGAATGGAGGAGAGCATTTCCTTGTGGCTCTTTAATATGGCTGGGAGGGGCCAACAGAGAAGGAGAGCGTGAAGATGTAGGAAGAGGGGGTGGCATCCCGAGCCCAAGGAGGACTGGCCCCTGTCTTCAGCTCCCACCAGCTGGATGTTCCCTCCCTCTAGCTTTCCACGTAGGCTGTGGAAGTTGCCCCTTGCCTCCTTGGATCAGCCACCCTTGATTCGTTCGTCCTTTTCTTATTTCTCAGCACATCTGGGTCATACGTTATGTGAAGACAAACAAATCACCACGGATGCTTAATTTTCTTGAAAAATCCCCAGGCAGGTACCATTTTGGAGACCTACATATTGTGCCTCAGCAAGCCAAAGTAGCCCATATTTCCTCTCTCATTGGGAGAGATTGCTGTTTCTTGGAGAACCTGATGAAGAGGGTGACTCGCACTTAGGAATAACGTTGCTTGAAAAGTGCAAAAGGTGAGGTAGTTTGGCTCTGAGGGGCCTCTGAGGCCTGAGACTTCCTGAGAGATGGCAGACTCACAGCTCCCATTTCCCTCTGACCCTGGGCTATGAGCTCATCAAATGAGATGGTAAATAAAGTCACTGACATGGTTTAAAGGATAATTTAGTTCTCTCTTGTTCACTCAGAGCAAATTGAATGGGATTTGCATACAACATATGGATGAAATATCCATACGATGGGGCTTGACCATATCCTCATGGTTCCCCTTCCCTTTTCTACATCTGGCCCCTTTAGCTCTGCAGACTTAACCCCACACCATCAGTCCACCCAGTCGGTCCGCTGAACGTCTCTTGCTCCTTCGCATCTGGTCGTTGTCGTCACCTTGTTCTCCACTACCGCCTCCTGCGGTAGCTGTTAGGTCCATAGAGGTTGGTTCACTGTGAGCAAGTAACTGTCAACTCCATGGACAGGAGGAAGTGACTTGGCAGCCGGGATTTGCCCATCCTGAGTTCATTATACCCATGAGGGTCAAGGAGGATGGGGATGCAGCTGGTCTGCAGAGCCCCGGCAGTTCTGAGACACATGCTCCTGGATCCACACGTTGCTCCATACCCAGCCTTGCCTTGCTTTGTTCTCTGTCTTGACTCCATCCAGGTTTCTGCTCTCCTTGTCCCTTTGGGGAGGGAGGCCAGTACCAGCCCAGGTGTAGTCCCCCAAAGCTTCCTACTTCCAAGCGTCACGTAGGCTTGTACATCCCCTTGCTTGGGTTGCCCTGGCATTCGTGCCAACAAGTTGAGTGGTTTATGCCCTAGGCTCTCTCTTCTGGCAAGAATGTGCCTGAAAATCTCCATCTCTGGTTTGGTGGCCCCCAAAAATTCCCAGTCAGTTTTGGTGAGGGGACACTTGGTGACAGTGTTGTCTTTCGAAATGAGTAGTTCCGTTACCGACAATACTTTGCTCCCCATACATTATTTATAAGGTTTCCCTGTTTGTATGTGCAAACTATTTGTGTGTATATTTGGAGAAATACATTGTACAGGCCTCTTTTTTATTTCTTCCACACACCCTAGAGATGTCATAGAGACAGTAAATATGTCCAACTTTTTGAGAAATTGGAACAATCAAGACTTACCTGTATGGAATGCTGTTAATGATGCCAATTCCCGCGACCCTACCTTTCATCTGACACACTTAGGGACTGTTAACAGATTAAAAGCAGTAAGAGACACGGATAGAGAGAATTTTCATTATCTTGTGCTCTGAAATCTTGGATTTTCATTGGTTTCAATGGGCCTGAAATTGTATTTTCTTTAGTAGGCACATAGAAGCCTCTAGCGGTATTCTTAATAAAGCAAGGTGAGTTATAAGCAATCATCTGATGGAGGGTAAATGTACCACAGTCCAGTTTAAGAAAAATACAATATAAAAGTCTTACCATGGAAGAAAATCTTTATATGATCTTTTGAAAAAACAAAGCTTCAAGAAACATAAAGACATGACACCATATTCAGTTTAAAGTCAGTGACTTGTAAGCAAGGCAAAGCAAAGACAGTCTGATTAAGACCGTTGCATTGTTCTGGCATTGTTTAGGTCTCACCCATTTCTGTGGCCTTTTTAGAACCTAAGCTTCTAGGGCACAGAGAACTTCATCTTGACGTAGGGCTGAGCAAATGCACGGAGCATTTCTCAATAAGTAGGCATTAAATTCTTAGTCCAGAAGGAGCCTTGAGATGCCCTCTCTTTACTCCTTGGTAGAACTGTTTTAACCATCCCCTGAAAACAGATTTTTTTCTTTAAATCTCAAAATTCAGAGATTCCACAATCAGAAGTTACTTCTCATTATTGCCTTGTGGTCTGCTGTGGGCATCTGTCGAATGGTGTGAACTCTGCGTGGGGAGCCTGGCCTACCCTCCAGGCCCACGGTTTGGGCTGCGGTGGTGCCATGCTGTGCTCAGGGGCCTTCTTTTTTGGAAGTCTGGGCTCCAGTGAGCCTTGGTCGTGTTCTTTTATGGAACCTTGGGTGCTAGACCACTCTGACCCTCAGTCTCATTTGCAGGTTCTGGGGAGGATTAAATGAGCTCATGGGATATCCAGGTGACTGAGGCAGAGTCGGCTCGGGATGAATCTTTGCTTCGTTTTCATTAGCTGCGGAGAAGACGATGACAGCTTGGTGCCTCTCCAACTTTAATATGGGTATGCCTCTCTTGGGGATCTTGTTAAATGCAGGCTGGTATTCAGTAGTTCTGGGTGGGGCCTGGATTCTGTGCTTCTAACAAGCTCCTAGGTGAGGGTGACGCTGAGGGCAAGGGTTTGGCACCTGTGTTTCTCCCTTTCTGGAAGAGCAGGATGTCTGCCCCACCCCCACCCCGAGAGGAGAAAACATCCGCAATGTGACTACTAGGAACCAGCTTCCCTCACATGCAAGGGTCCTGTACCACTGCTCCCAACCATTCCGTCTGAGGCGCAGCAAGCCAAAACACTGAAATGCTGAGGTTTGCAGCAAAGAGGAGGTTTATTCACAGGGCAGCCAAGCGAGGACGTGACGTGACAATAGGTCTCAAATCCGCCTCCCCAAAGGCAAGGGGCTTTGGGTATCTGTGGGATAAAGAATAAAGAAGCAGGGCAGTATGAGGCATGGGGAGCATGAGGAAAGGTGATTGGAAAAACGTGTGCTCATCATTGTTCTGAGCTGGCCTAACTAGGCTACAGGCCTCAGCACATTCTCAGGCTGGAGTTTTCGGCCCTCTGATGGCAGGAGGTCAAAAGGCACTTGCCCGGGTGGAAGATCGGTGGTCCTCTCCACTCTAAACCAGCTCAGCCTAACCAGGCACAGCTGATTCCAAGTTCCTGGAGGATCACGGGGCAAACATCTTATTGCTTATGCTACATGCTACTTGGAGGACGTGCAGGTGTTCAAGCTACCTTGATGAGTGAAGACCGGGATTTGACTAATCATGACACCTTGTTTCACCTCCAGGCGAGCAGAAGAGAGCTGTAGGCTGAGTCTGGCTCCTAGCACCTGGAATTGGAGGCAGGTGGTTTAAAAACGGGCTTTCCCACCCTCTGTGTGATATAAGGTAGATAGACTATTGAACCTTCCTGTGCCTGTTTCTCCACAAGCAGCATGGGGACACTCAGAGTCCCTCTCTTGGGGGCTGTTATGGGGGTTCAGTGAGATATAGATGCATGCACGGGCACACGGGAGACACCCAGTGTGTGTTCCCTTCGTGCTTATTTTTATTAGGACACCAGTATTGTTAGAACATTTCTGGTTTGGACAACAAATTAGATAGGTGGTCATTGCTATAGTTTATGCGAGAGCAATTCACATTGCCATTTGCAAAAGACTAGTTGGTTGTCCAGTGGGGATTATAAACATCCGTTTAACATGAGCTACTGAACAGATAGTTCACGCAGTAAGTACTTTATTTAAAATCAATTCTCTTTGTTTTCTTAAGCAATTGTTAACCCCCAATTTCGTGAGTACTACCAAGTAAGTCACTTGAAAATCATCTAGAGCAATCTATTTCACTTAGCAAGCCTAAAGCTATAGTTCAACCATTTTATTGACTGTTCTATGACAAAAATTACTCTAAACAGCTATTCCCTGGATAAGTAATCAGCTAAAGCTAGTTTGACTGACTAAATCGATTTACTGAGTTAATAAGCCAGTTGTTTTAGAATAGGACGAATTCATATTTCTCATCCATTCTGCATTAAACTGTTTCCCATTCGTACATACCCACATTCCTACTTCTGTGCTGTAGGGCTTGGCTGAACTACACCTGCCTTCAGTGAAACTTTTCTCTCCTGCACAATTGGAGATAATTTTAGTCTCATGACTCCCACGGGGTTACCTCTGTTGTGACACTTGACTCTTTGGTGGCATATTTTATTTGAAAAAGCCTTCCGTTACTCCGGGCACGTCAAACAGTAAATGCTTTCTCTTCGTAAACCTGCATAACAATTTTCTGAACTCTTCTGCTCTGGGCAAGATTCATCAGTACACCAGGCAAACATAGTGAAAGAGGAGACAGTACTTGTGTTGCATTCAATTGGGTCTTGATACCTAAGTGTGACTCTTAACCAAGGATTATGCAGTAGTTAAGGACACAGATTCAAGTTGTTTAGGGTGTGTCCTAAAGTGTCAGTGGCAGAATTTAAGTCTCTACTCTGGAAATTGTAGACCTGAGACAAACTACTTCCCTAAACGTCATTTGCTACGTCTGAGAAAGATAATAGTATCTACCTTGTCGTAGACTGAATAATACCATTGCCCCCAAATGTCCACATTCTACTCTCCAGAACCTGTGAATGTGACCTTAAATGGCAGAAGGCACTTTGCCAGTGGGATGAAAGTAATGGTTCTCAGATGGGAAGATTCTCCTGGACTACCTGGATGGGCCCAAATATAACCACTGGTGTTCTCGTAAGAGAGAGGCAGAGGGAATTTGTACTCCAAAGAGAATGTGATGACGAAGTTGGGGTTGCATTGATGTGGCCAGAAGTGAAGGAATGCTGGCGAGGAAACAAACAGATTCTCGCTTAGAGCCTCTAGAAGGAGGATGGATGGCCCTGTCGACTTCTGGTTTCAGCCCAGGGAAACTGGTTTTGGACCTCTGTCTTGCAGAACCATAAGAAAATAAGTGTGTTGTGTTAGAAGCAAGCACATTTGTAGTCATTTGTTACAGCAGCCATAGGGAACTAATGCCTACCTCATAGGAAGTAGTTCTCCAATTAAAATGTGTGACTGGAAACACACTTAGTGGCATGTGTGACACACACTAGTTATGCTACCGTAGGTCGTTCTTGGAAACTGAAGCCTTGGTTTTGAGAGATCATCAAAACCAGTACAATGGTTGCCATGTTTCTCCTTGTTCAGCCTGGTGACCAACCCGGTAGAGAGAGCTCCATCCTTTCCCACAGGACCCCAACTGTGGGTACGTAGAGGGAAGCGGTTATGTCTCCCTTAAGGCACCTTTTTCTTTTCCTTTCTACTTTTGTCTTCATTAATCTTCATCCAACTGACCTTTCTAAATTTTACAGAAAACAAAACCATTTCTCCATGGATTCAGATACTACCCCAAGTTAATATTCCAACCAAGTTCTTGTTCTTCCGGGTCTCATCACCAGAAATTGCTGAGCCTAACTCTACTCTAGTTTCTAGGATCACTCATTTTCTCATTTCTCCCTTCTCCTTTTAGTTCAGAGTCTTGTCAATTTAGTTCCTTCCCTAACCACAACTTATAGTACGGTGGCACAGCAAAGTGATGAAAGTCTAGACGGTCTGGTTTTAATCCCGGGTTTTGCCACCTACTTACTGTGTGGCATTAGGCAAGCTCTTCAACGTCTCTGGGCCTCAGTTGCCCCCAGAAGAGTGAACATTATGAATATTCCCTACCTCTAGGGTTGCCATTATGAGGAATAAGTGAGTTAATATTTGGTAAGCCCTTAGAATAGTACTTGTTATAGTCTAAGCACTACAGTTGTGCTTGTTAATAATAATAAATGAAATTCCAAGCGTATAACTTACTCAACATTCTGTCATAACTTTGAAGTGTTGGTCTATCTGTTGGCTCACGTTGCAGGTAAATGAGTCGAGGCATGGGCTGAGGCATTGCTATCACTGGGTGGTGTGTTCCCAGAACTTGGAACAGCGGTGTGAAATGGGTAGTGGTTCTATTGGAGACAGGGCAGACTGGAATATGACAGCCTGGGAAGGAGGTGTGGTGTCCATAGCTTTGGTGTTAGAGGTGCTGCCTGCTGAAGCACCAGTGCCGGCCTAAGCCGTAAATGGGGTGCTGGGGTAAAGAGGAGCAGGATGGAAGATGACAGCGTGGGAAGGAGGTGTGGTGTCCATAGGTTCGGGGTCTGACGGGCTTCCTGCTGAAGCACCGATGCCCGGCAGGGCCGTAAATGGGGTGCTGGGAAAAACAGGAGCAGAATGGAAGATGACAGCGTGTGAAGGTGGTGTGGTGTCCATAGGTTCGGGGTCTGACGTGCTTCCTGCTGAAGCACCGATGCCCGCCAGGGCCGTATATGGGGTGGTCGGGAAAACAGGAGCAGAACGGAAGATGACAGCGTGTGAAGGTGGTGTGGTGTCCATAGGTTCGGGGTCTGACGGGCTTCCTGCTGAAGCACCGATGCCCGCCAGGGCCGTAAATGGGGTGGTCGGGAAAACAGGAGCAGAATGGAAGATGACAGCGTGTGAAGGTGGTGTGGTGTCCATAGGTTCGGGGTCTGACGTGCTTCCTGCTGAAGCACCGATGCCCGCCAGGGCCGTAAATGGGGTGGTCGGGAAAACAGGAGCAGAATGGAAGATGACAGCGTGTGAAGGTGGTGTGGTGTCCATAGGTTCGGGGTCTGACGTGCTTCCTGCTGAAGCACCGATGCCCGCCAGGGCCGTAAATGGGGTGCTGGGGAAAACAGGAGCAGAATGGGAGAGGACAGCGTGTGAAGGAGGTGTGGTGTCCATAGCTTCCATATTAGAGGTACTGCCTGCCTGATCTGAGAGCAGAGAGTGAAAGTGGGAGAGCCTCTTCCTAGATTCTAACTCCTCTGAATTTATAGCACTGGCTCTGCCTGGCTTTATGACATATCCATTGTACGTGTCACAGAGAAAGTGCAGGCGGGGCAGGGGGTGATGCAGGGGTCACATGCAAGCCCAGCTGCTGGCTTAACCCCGGCCCAAAGGCAAAGGGCAGGGCCCCTTCTGGACTTTCTAGTGGCTGGGACTTCTGGCTGTGGGTGGCAGGTGTTTGGCACCAGATGGGCCACCATGCGGAGACTGTTGGGGACTGTGGAAGCCTCCTCCAGAGCTCACCCTGCCTGGCGACTGGCTCTGCAGGCCCCTCAGCCCTGCGTATGTATCGGCCAGGCCTTCCCCACCACGGGGCCAGAGGCCAGAGCCTGCTCAGACCTGAGGGCAGGAGGCAGCCAGAGCTTACCAGGGTGTGGGCCACCTCGTCCGCAGACCTCCCCAGCTCCTCTGCGAGACCTGGAGACAGGATCGCCTTCTCCAGGGCTGCTCAGCTGCCAGCATCACCATGAGCCAGGTGGCCAAGGTTTCTGAGCAGGAGATGCAGAGCCCTGATCCGACTGGATGCTGCAGCCCACGATGTCCCTTCCTGGCAGATAGGTTCTTTCTTCACTTCTGTTTTGAAATTTGGTAAAAGAACATTTAAACCTTGGCCTGTCCTTCAGGGTATATAGATGGTAGTGGCTTAGCCGGGATTCGATCCAAGCCTGTGTGATTCCAGAGCCTGTGCTCTGGACTGTGGTGCCTCCTTATCGTATATGCTTCATGTGTTACTTGTTTTTCTTTTTTTCTTGTAGTCCTTATGGTACTTAGCCCTAAGTGCCATACCTGTAACGAACAGCTACACTGCCCTGTAGGAGGTCTTCTTTTGTTCAACGCATGAATTGGTCATCCACCACACTGTGTTCTAATCTCAGAAGATACACGTCAGGGAGCACCAGTTGTCAGCATGGCACCATTCCATATTTCTAACTGAGGCTTGAAGCCCGTATTTTCCCTTTGTCTAGTTTGAAGGATCCAGATATGTAAAGATGATATTCTAGATAAATCATGGGCTATCCTGAAAGAAATTCACCAGTGAATTGTTCCATATGGATTAGAAGCCAGCTTCTCTGGCCTTCCTGGAGTATATCCAGTAAGGCGTCTCATTCATGTCTAGAAAGCAAATATATCATTTATTGCAACTTCAGCGTGGAGCGATGTATTGGTATAAAGTACGATCAACACAATTTGGTCATTGTGAGTATGACAGCTGGGTCCACTCTTTACTACCCATATGTAACTCTAGGGATTCTTATGCCCAAGAGAGGAGATGTACTCTTGGCTGTCTAGGACAAGGGAAGCATGTGTTGTTATTCAGGAGCTGGAAGCTTCAGCATGACAGGTAGGAATTGAACAATCCTGGTCTACACATCACTTGACCTTGCTTAAAACTTGTTTCTTTGGCTTGCTTCATTGGAGTGTTTCCTCCCTCCTGGGGCTGACATTGTCTGTTATGTATCACGCATGTGACATGTAGAAGTTTCAGAACCCAAAATCATATAGATCAGTAAAAATGTATATATATATATAAACCTATTGAAACTCACACTGGGCATAATTCATATATTCCAAAATCAGTTTGACCCTCTGCTCTTGAGATTCTTTTTATGGTATGTCCCAGCAAATCTGGGCTTCCATCCCCAATAAATTTTGGGGTTGGAGGACACAAAAGCTTTTGCTCAGACCTAAATTCTGTCTGAAAACAAGGGAAATATTATAAGCCCTTTGTAACCTCTCCAAGAGCAGAAATGATTTACAGCTGTGGCATTGAACCATAATTCCTCGATCTCATTTGAGAAGAGTCCAGTTAGAAACAGTGTCTTGATTTTTGTTTCTTTTGTTTCTTCCCTGTTTTCTTGTCTTGCTTACCAACAATCCATTGTAATTCATGAGTTAGTATGGCAGCAGGCTGAGTGTTCCCTGGAGCTCATTAAATGAAGTGTTTTTCCTAAAATGACGTTTGTCTCCTTGTTTTCAGCCCCTCTTCTTTCCTCTGCCCTTTACTATAACCAGAGCTCAGCAAAAGCTGAGTGACTTTGTGCAGACCTTACTTAGGCTCAGCCTTTTTTTCTTCATTATTTTATTCATGGCTCCTCCATTTCATTGCTTGCCTTCTCGAAATGTGTTGAAATCTTTCTGTGGTTGATGACTTCCAGAATATCTTGGCTTTTATTGGTTGATTAATTTTGGTATTTCTACAGTTTTATTTAGATATGGTTTCAGGAGGAACAGAAAGTAAATATATTTCCTAGTCTGCCATCTTGAGCTGAAAATCCCTGTGGATTTTAGCATCCAATGTTCCCATGGGAAAACACCCAACCATGGCCTTAATAGATGTAACACTCAAGATTTCAGCTTTTGTTGAGCAATCACTAAGGATTTCATATGTGGTCATTTCTAATGGGGAAATAATAACTATCTCATGACGTTGATTTGAGGATTAAATTAGATAATGAACATGAAAATGCTTTCTAAGATTTAAAAATCAGTCAAAATGTTTTTTGTTATTATTTGATTTGTTGCTATTTCAACTTCACTTGACAGTTGTTTATGACCTTGCGTATGTGAGAAAATGTCCTCTGGGTTATTTTTCTGAAAGCCAGAATGTATTTTTCAATAGCTCAATGGAACTGGCATCATTTGTGAAGGTTAAGGGTGAAGGGGTAAATGTTTCTTGACACCTATCACTTTACAGTGTTTTCAGGAACTAACTGACTCATGTATTCCTCTTCCAAATTTGGTTGAGGACCTCCTACCAGCCACATGCTCTACGTCAGGTGTTGGAAAGCATTTTCTGGATTTGAAATATCTTAGGCTTTGTGGGCCATATACAGTTTCTGTAGCTTCTCCTCCTCTTTCCTCTTCAACAAGCTTTCTAAACGTGAGAACCATTATTAGCTCACAGTCCCACAGATCCAGGCTGAGAGCCTGATTTGATTCGTGGCCATTATTTGCCAAATGCTGCTCTGCGTGTTCACTGAGGAGGGGGACCATGTTTGAGTAATCATTTCTTTGAATCAACTGTTGGTCTTCTGGGGCTTGTCCTTGCTCTCCTACAGTCTCTAATCAGCGTGGCATCCAGAGAGATCTTGTTAAAACATAAGTCAGATCATGTCACTCAAATTTCTTCAGTGGCTTCTTCACAGAAAATGCAAAGTCCTCAGAGTGCCTCCACAGACCTAGAAATCTGGGCCTCTGTTTCCTCTCTGACTGTTTCGTTCTCCTCTCCAATTTGCTCGCTCTGTTTTCCACACGCTGACATCCTTTCTGCTCCTTGGATACTCCAAACCTACTCTTGCCTCATTGACTTTCTGCCGCACGCCAGCCGCAGAAAGAGGATTTCACCGCCCAGGGTCAGAAGGGAAGGGGTGAGGACCTGAAGTAGCACTGACGAATGGGGTCAGAAGCCCATGGGGTCAGAAGGCTGCAATGAGAAGCCTACTCACCGCAACAAAGAATAGACCCCCGCTCGCCGAAACTAGAGAAAGCTCGCATGCAGCAATGAAGACCCAATGCAGCCAAAAATAAATAAATAAAACATAAAGTATAGAATCTTAAAAAAGCAACAAAAAAATCGATAAAGAATATTACGAGAATAGAATCACAGGCCAGTTTCTCCTTTGAACATGCATGCAAAATGTGTAAAGAGAAGCACAAACTGTATCCATGGTATGTAAAACAATCATATATCAGAATCAAAGTAGCTTTATTCTGGCAACGCAAGGTTGCTTTAATGTCCAAACATGAAACTGATCCCAGGAATGAATTAGAGTGGGGAAAGAAGTCATTTAAAACTGAAATCTTGGGACTTCCCTGGTGGTCCAGTATTTAGAACATGAAGCTTTCACTGCTGGGGCCCTGGGGTCCAATCCCAGGTCAGGGAACTAAGATCCTGCAAGACATGAGGCAGGGCCCCGAAAAAAACAAAGAAAGGAAAGAAAGAAGTCTTAACCAGGAGACGCACAAGATCGAATAAACATAACAGATAACACCTTATGAAAAGTAGGTGAAGATTATGGAATATTCTAAAATTTAAAACAAAAAGAAAGTTTTAAAGATTCAAAAGGATGTGACAAATATTGTACATAGGCAAAAATAAAATGAAATAAAATATACAAATGATGGGAACCCAAAATTCCAGATGCCCAAGTCCTGTCTCTGAAGAGTCTCATTCAATGGGTTCAGGATTTCCTCTATATTTAAAAACCTGCAGGTGATTCTGGTATGATTCACAGACACAATGTAAAGCTTCTCTTTTACAGGAAAGAATGCCAGATTATTTTGTTATCTTATAGTTATACTAACAGGTTGTACTATTGACGGATAAGTCTGCTGTCAAAATGCACCCCCACTAGGGGTAAAAAAGGAACTAGTAGTCTCTACTGCTACTTGGTGGCAGCATGCATGTATTGCAAGGGCAATTATTGTAGCAGTCCAAATTAGTGGAACATTTTAGAATTGGAAGACTACATACAGATCATCTAGTCAAGGTTCCAACTATTAAAGTTGTGAAAACTAAGGCCCATATAAATGACATGATTTATCTCCAAAGAGCATTAGTGAAAGTATGAAATAAAAAATATCTCTGAACTTTTAATTTAGTGCCGTTTTTATTAATCTCAAGTATTAGCTTAAACTTGAGTGTGCTCACGTTTACTGGTTGCGTGCCTTTTAGTAAGTTACTAAAACACTTTTCTTAAAAATAGACGTATTTATTTATTTATCTTTGGCTGCCTAGGCTCTTCGTTGCTGTGCGCGGGCTTTCTCTAGTTGCGGTGAGCGGGGGCTACTCTTTGTTGCAGTACGCGGGCTTCTCATTGTGGTGGCTTCTCGTTGTTGCTGAGCACGGGGTCTAGGTGCGTGGGCTTCAGTAGCTGTGGTTCACGGGCTCTAGCACACAGGCTCAGTAGTTGTGGCACATGGTCTTAGTTGCTCCGTGGCATGTGGGATCTTCCCGGACCAGGGCTCAAACGTGTGTCCCGTGCACTGGCAGGTGGATCCTTAACCACCGCGCCAACAGGGAAGCCCTACTAATACACTTTTAACTTTGCTTTTCACGTATGTCAAACGGTGAGCCTTGACTGATATAGAATATGAGATAACCTAGCACTGTTCTTAACACATATATGTAGTTAAAATTTTTTGGCTCTCATCCCACTTAAACAGCCTCTATCCCCTTAATAATGAATGTGTCTTTCAGCTAGCAGAGCGCCCCAGAGCTGACCACATTCTGGCAAGAGATATAGGATTCTTTTTCTTACTGGGGGTTCTTTATACCTGATATTTGAAGCGCACTTAAACTTGAACAACTCTTGTTTATACTGTATTAATGGATTTGATGGATGAATTTTAGAAAGTAATATGCAGGAATTGAGCTGCCTTACTCTCAAGAAATATAATTCGATAGTGGTGGCTAGAACGATAAACAGTGTTTGGACAGGGAGTCCATATTGGATGTGAACTTCCTGTACTCCCATTCGTCTATTAAGAATAAATAGAATCCTTTCAAAATGTGTTCTAAAGGGCAGTTATTTCTTTCTGCCTCATTTAAGTTACCTGCAAGAAAAAGACAATCTCCTGCATCCTTGTTTAATAGGATTTTAACATAAAGCAGATAATTTTTTGCAACATTTCCCAAACTTTTCGTTATCCAATTGGCTGAGGCTTCTCAACGATTATCATTTCACAACACTATCTCCATCTTCAGCTTCTTTCAATGAATTGGCCTAATAGATGTGCCATTAAAACAGAGCTTCACTCTCAACGTAGTTTTAATTTTGTATTCAAAGGGTATGAAGGATTCAGCCATAACAGTGAGTGGATTTCTGATACATGCTACATGATGGATGCAACTAATTGAAAGGAGTCAGGCATGAAAGGCTACATATTGTATGGTTCCATTTATATGAAATGTCCAGCAGTGGCAAATCCATACACACAGAAAAGATTCTACATTAGTGGTTGCCAGGGGTTTGGAAGAGAGGGAAATAGGGAATGACTCCTTAAAATGGGTGTAGGTTTCCTCTTGGTTGATGAAAATGTTTTGCAGCTAGGCAGTGGTGATAGTTGCACAACATTGTGACAGTAGTAAATTCCACTGAATGGTACGGTGAATTGTAAAATGATCCAAATGGTGGATTTTGTGTTATGTTCCTTTTACTACAATAAAAAGGAGAAAGAATTCGGGAAAGACTTAGAGTTTGGGCAACTAAGGTGAACTGGCCAAGAAAAAGACAGCTCTATTGTTCAGTTTTCTCTCAGCTCTCCCAGTGCATTAATCCTCAGCCAAAAGTAGCCTGAACTTGTAGATGATAGTCATTCAACACAGTCCAGGGAAAAGTAAATAAAATAAAACCCAACTCTTCTTCTTTAGCACATGTAGGAAAGGTTAGCTTGCTGCTCAGCCACGTGGACATTCATGAAGACGTTTCACTTTAGGTGTCCTCTACTTCAGTACTTTACTCACTTGAGCTCATTCGCACATGTAGGCAACAGCATTCCTTAATTCGATGGAATCTGCAGCACTGGTTGTGATCGGTCTCATGGAAAGAAAAGGAAAGGTGGCGCGGAAGCCAAGGGAAGAGATTCTCAAGACAGAGACGTT